>NC_050182.1:22447490-22614990 GCF_008315115.2 Sander lucioperca | reverse complement strand
TACTTCCAAAATGGTGCACACTTCAAGGATGTGGATGCACAGTGAAGATGCAGGGGTGCCTGCTTCTTCTCTGCATGTCTGCTAGCCTTTTAGAACAGGCATAATGGTTCATGAGCAAAGCATTCTCCCCTAAAAAATACAGCTGTCGCTGACAAATAGTAGTCATTTAGATTAGTAAGTAATTTAGTACTGCTTCTGTCTCTGCCCATCTTTCTGTTCAGACTCATTTACATCTCCTGCTGCTGCTGTAGCTCCCATCCCAGAGGCCCCCTCTCCACCCAAAGCAGAGCCGGAACCTGTCATTGACCTGCTGGGTACTGTACCTCAGAACACACATACACATCTCTTTACAACATGTGCTGCATGTAAATTGTTGAATGTCATTTGTGCATTTTATAATTTTACTTTTCTCTCTTGGGTATTTCTTTACCATCCCCAGTTGTTACAGTAAGTTCTTAAGTGAATGTTTGTAGTTTGTAGTGAGGCTGATAGTGTCTAGATGTGGTGATGGACTCTAGGTGCAAGCATAAACAGCAGTTTCTGGATTAGACTGCAGACAGATAATGCAATATAGAACAGACAGTATCTGCAGTAGGCACTGGGTTATATTCCCAAAATAATTAATATACTGTGTGTTTGCGTGTGTCTCTGTCAAGGTGATTTTTTCTTTTTCAATATGTAGTTTTAAGAAAACTTTTTGGACAGGCATCTGACTCTTTTTTTTGGCTTTCTTGACTCATTAAAAATGATGGGAATCTATAGAAATATTGTCTATATATTGGATGGAATTCCGAGATAGATTGATGATTTTCGTCTGCTGCTAAACCATAATTATAGAAAATAATACGAAACCATCTGGAAAGCTTGCGCAGCTCTCATTAATTACAAGAAAGGATGTGGTGGAAAAGAGGGACCAGGCGAGTGGGGTGTTAACGCCACAGTAATGATAATAATAATAATTATAATAATAATAAGCTCCCTCAGCAACCCTACTTCTTGCAGCTATAAGGGATATTCTCCTCAGGACCAGCTGTGCTTTATGTGCGTGGCTCATCAATCAACAGTGGTCAGTAAAAACTTTTCTCAGTACTCAATGATTTATTTGCATCACACATCGCAGTGGATGCACAAATTCTTAATCAGTGTCATTTTTTCTATTTCAAAACTCATTTTCAATACTTAAGTCTATGATCAAATACCTGCGCCTAAGCTAAGCAAATGTTCGCATGTTAGCACACCGAAACAAAGAAGGTGAACCTGGTAAACATTATACATGCTGAACATCAGCATGCCAGCATTGCCATTGTGAGTATGTTAGCAAGCTGGCATTAGCATTTAGCTTAAAGCACTGCTGTACAGCCTCACCGAGCTGCTAGCATGGCTGTAGACTCTTGGTTTTGTTTCTGTGTATCACTCCTGCACATTTTGTACCAAATCCCACTCCAGGACAAATAATGCAACATGTAGACATGAAATGGTCTCAAGTTATTTTACTATGTTGTGTTATAATCGTTCTCTATCCACACTAACTTTCATCTTTTAAATTTCATTAGATGTTTTGTTCACCTTTTATTTTTGTTTCAGTTACAGTTTTGCGTTATGAAGGTAATCTTGTCTCCGGCCCCCCATTGTGTCCCAGTGTGTAGTCTAGGGCTGACCTCTCACCCCTTTCTGCCCTCCATGCTGCGTTGTTAATTACTGGATGGCCGTGCAGACTCCTTCGGAGGTTCTGTGGAGGAGACGCAGAGCTCTGCTCCTGGAGGGCCTGGGGACGATCTGCTGGGAGGTGAGTCTCCTCTCACTGTCACTTGTTACATTAAAGTATTTTATGGAAATTATGGTTAAGTTTGTAGAAAGGCTTATTAGGACAGCACTCCAATTTATTTATCAATTCATTTATTTATTTTGTGTTACAATAAAAATATTCAATTGGAGTGCTGTCCTAGTAACTTTATCTATGACTATTCACTTTTAGGATCCAGGACTGAACCTTCAAAGCTTTAAGTGTCTGTGTGAGATGAGCGCGTTTAGTCCTATTTCTTATGAATTAGAAAGGCTAAAAGGTGCAGCAAACTTTGATGTCCGCAGTCTTGAAAAAAGTTTTTATGCTGGCAAACGGCTGACGGAAATGCTTTATGTTGATTAAGAAATTATGCAGGAAGTCATGATGGAGATGCATTTGTCAAATGACCCAGACTTGGCAGAACTGGTTAAATGTTTTATACAGCAGTTCCAAAGTGGATTTGGACTCATTTGGAAATATCTGTAAAATGTCTGCCCCCCTACGACCTCCTAGTGATGTCATAGCCAATTTCCCAACTATGTCATTTCTGTCTCTGCTATATGGCCAATATTTCATGAGTAAGAGAATCATAAAAGTGTCTTTGCTCTTATGTTTTTGTGTTTTCATCTTTGTACGTTAAAGAATATGACATTCCCAACAGACACAACATAGTCACGCGTGCAGCAGGATGGTGGCCCAGTGGATAGCACTGTGGCCTCACAGCAAGAAGGTTCCGAGTTTGAATCCGGGTAGTCCTGGGCCTTACTGTGTGAAGTTTGCATGTTCTTCCCACTGTGTGGATTTCCTCCAGGTGCTCCGCCATCGAAAACATGTAGATTAGGTTCTACATGAAGGATGGGTTAAATGCAAAGAACAGTGATACTAAATTACCGTTCCCTCAGTCACTCTATGAAGCTTCAGTATCACCTGGCAGTTGTACATTACATTGAAAATCTGAATGTATTGTACATATAGTAAGCTGTTGTGTGTGAGTAATGTGTACATCAGCACACCTAGACACACTGTATTTGTATTGGGCGTCTATGAACTTGTTACTGTAAAAAACAATGCACAATTTTCAGTACTGTATCCATAGGGAACTGGGGAAGTATTTAGATCATTTACCTGTGTAAAAGTGCCAGTACAACAATGTAAAAGTTAATTACAAGTCAAAGTCCTACATTCAAAATCCTACTTAAATTAATGTACAGAATTTAAAAAATGAAAATATCATAAGTAATAGTACTTGTTCCCCTGTGACTGATATATATATATATATATATATATATATATATATATATATATATATATATATGTATAACATTATTACATCGTTAAGACTGATGCATCATTGCATAAGCAGGATTTTATTGTTGCAGCTGGTCGAGGTGGAGCTTCCCATAGGGTTACATAACAAATCTGAGGGTTCATGTAATGTTAATGGGGTAGGAAAGACGAAAAACAAAGTTCTGCTACAGAACATTTCATTAATCTTTTTCTCTAATATTATTATTTTTTCGTGAAATATTAGATAATGTGGTCCCTTTGAGCTTCATAATGTTATTTAAATGAGGGGAACTTGGTCTTTGGTATAAGAGGTCACAATCCTTTAACAATGTTCACAAAAGTACAATATCTCTCTCTGAAATTTAATTGGAGTCAAAGTTTAAAATAGCATAAAATGGAAATACTTAATAAAAAAACAAGTCTATCAAAATTGTACTTAAAGTATGGAACTTGAGTAATGTACTTACTTATGTACTTACTACTACGGCTAGTTACTTTCCATCACTGATAGGGATGCATGCTCTTTTATTCCCATCACAGTTGTCTTGAATTGTTTCTTTATCTTGTATCTGTGCTATTGAATATTCCATTGAATTTTGGCATATCATACAGATTTTTCATCTATTGTCTTGTCTTGATACACTGTGTCCTGCTCGGATACTCTAATACATACCATATATTTCACACGTGGTTTTTAATAAGATCTAGTGTTGTAACTGATTGAGTAATGTGCTGTATTATATTCTATTTCTCTTTGCTGTATATGGTTACTATTTTCCGCTTCACTGATGGACTTTCCTCACAGGGATAACCACAATTTCATTTTGTGTGCCATCTGTTGTGTCAGTAATCATATTTAACGTGTGTTCCACATGGAATTAGAGTGAGTCAGAAAACAGTCCTACAAATGTTATGCCAGACAGCTACATGGGTGTCTGTCCCCCCCCTCAGGCCTGATGTCCCCCACCCTGGCTCCCACTGCTGCCCCAGCTCTAGTTCCAGCCTTTGCTCCGGTGCAAAACAACCTCCTGGAGTCGGGCTTTGACGCTCTGGGCTCCCTTACCTCTCCAGCACCGCCTGTACCTGCTGCAGTACCGATAGTACCATCTATACCAGAACCTGCAACCACCACACCGGCGCCCTCTGGTGGCTTTGATGCTTCAAGTAAGTGGATTAGATATGGTGTAAAAGATTTGTTTTCCTTTTTTTGTTTCATTTTAGTAATCTGTCTCATTGTCATGCCTTCTGAAATATTAGAGAATTTCAAATAGGGCTGGGCAATATATCGATATTATATCGCCATCGATATATGAGGCTAGATACCATCTTCAATTTTGGATATCGTAATATCGTGATATCAGAATCAGAATCAGAAAAGGTTTTATTGCCACAATAAGTACACTTATGTGGAATTTGCCTTGGTGAAAGGTGCATACATAAACAAACAAACAAACAAACAAACATATTAAACATGAATATGAAATAAACAATAAATACAGAAAATCAAAAATGTACATATAAAGTAATGTTATGACACAAGTGTTGTCTTTTCTTGGTTTTAACAGCCTGCAATACAGTAAAGTGATGTCATTTTCTGTGTTACCAGACTGTTCTAGCTGTTCTATTATTTGCCTTTACCCACTTAGTCATTGCATCCACAGTGATTATTTATCAAAACTCTCATTGTGTTAACACTTTGTGAAAGCACCAATAGTCAACCTTACAATATCGTATCACACATGGCATCAATGTATTTGGTCAAAAATATCACAATATTAGATTTTTTTCCATATCGCCCAGCTCTAATTTCAAAGAGTATTTTGTTCTGTTTTGCACAGGTCATCTGCTTAATGCATATTAATCTGCTCTTGTTCATTCAAACTGAGCTACCTTAATCATGACCTAGTTATCTCTTCCTGCTGAGAGCTCGACTACTGCATGGTTGACACACTGACATGTGCTGATGTCACTTACATACAACGGTTGTTTCTGCTTAACTCCTCAGCACTGCTGCCTCTCTAGCAATGATTTTTTTCTCACAAGTTCTTCTCTTGTGCTTCTCACACTTTCACAAATGCTGCTTTCTTCACCTACTGCTTACCCAACCCCTATCTGCAATCTTTCTTTTTTCTGTCTTTCTGTCTTAATCTTTCTGTCTTTCTTTCTTCTTTCTTTCTTTTTTTCTTTCTTTCTTTCTTTCTTTCTTTCTGCACACACATTATCTTCTGCTTCATTTAATTTCCCTCTTCACCCCTTGTTCACACCCCTTTCACTCTGCTGGGTCATTGCTTGCTTCTTCTAATCTGCAATTGGTGAGTTCCACCCGGCAGTGCATTGCAGCATGTGCAGTTTGGACAAGTCTCCCCTTTTGCATCTTTGCATGTTGCAATATGATTCCTGATTGTCTCCTGCATGAGACAAGACTTACTGTATTGTTATTTATGTTCTCTTGGTCTTTTAGAGCAGTGGCTCTTATAGTAACCACATGCTATCAAGGCCAGAGTCTACAGTAGAGTCTGCAGGTTTTATATATTTTACATTTTGATATTTTTTAACAAGTGGCCCATTAAACAGCATCACATTGTAGTGAAAAGCCGTAGTCTTTGGGTACTTCAGAGGTCAGAAACATAAAATATTTACTTTAAATGTGTTGGTTAAATGTATTATTTTTTAATGGATAGTTGAAATAGTTACCAAATGTATAATGATACATGGTTTAAATAGTTAAAAGTAATGGATACATTATTGAAACAGTTAGCTAAAAGTAATTGATAAATAGTTGAAATAGTTAGCTTAATGTAATGGATAAATAGTTGAAATAGTTAGCTTAATGTATTGGATAAATAGTTCAAATAGTTAGCTTTATGTAATGGATAAATAGTTCAAATAGTTAGCTTAATGTATTGGATAAATAGTTGAAATAGGCTAATTAGCTAAAAGTAATGGATAAATAGTTCAAATAGGCTAGTTAGCTAAAAGTAATGGATAAAAAGTTGAAATAGTTAGCTTAATGTAATGGTAAAATAGTTGAACTAGTTAGCTAGAAGTAATGGATAAATAGTTGAAATAGACTAGTTAGCTAAAAGTAAGGGATAAATGGTTAAAATAGTTAGCTAAAAGTAATGGATAAAAAGTTGAAATAGTTAGCTTAATGTAATGGATAAATAGTTGAACTAGTTAGCTTAATGTATTGGATAAATAGTTGAAATAGGCTAGTTAGCTAAAAGTAATGGATAAATAGTTGAAATAGGCTAGTTAGCTAAAGGTAATGGATAAATGGTTAAAATAGTTAGCTAAAAGTAGTTTGTTTAAATAGTTAAACATACTGGATAAATAGTTAGAAAAAAATGGATGAATGGTAAAATAGTTATGTAAATGTAATAGATAAACAGTCGAAAGTAAAAATACGATAGTTGTATTGTATAAATGGTTGAATTTGTTAGCTTAAAGTATTAAACAGTGTTAATTGTTAAATGGTATGGGGATAAAATGGATAGATGTTTGAATTGTTAAGCTTCTGCCAAGGTTGGGGGCCACTACCTTAGTGAATACACTCTCAACCAACTTTCAACAACACACTGCTTCTGTAGAGGTTAGTTAGAATGAAAACCTGTAAACTCTTTGGTCTTGATGACACCTGGTTCAAAACAAGTGCTTTGTTCCAAAATCAGTCCGTGTTTAAGTTCCTGAGACGTGGCTATGTAAACTGGCTAGCAACTAGCCAAGTGAGTGCAGTTGCTGTAATTTTGTCCCTTTGAATGCCCAAATATATTTACAGTACAGTCCTACATTGTGCATGTGATGCACAGCTGACTACTGATGCTGTCCCCTTCACCGTACTGCCTGGTCTCATATCTGCCCTCTGCCTGTGTTGTAGATAGTTTAGGGATCTGCAGGTTTGTAATCTCTGTTGTTTCTCTGATTTCTTCCATTCCCACCCTCTCCCCAAGTGTTTGATGGATTAGGCGACTTGCTGATGCCCGCCATAACGCCCCAGAGTACCGGGGGCAGCACTGCTGGAAGCGCAGCAGGAAGCATGGGAACTCCCGTCGCAGCGGGAGGCATTGCAGCCGCCACCCCACCTCCTACCAAAACCGTAGGGGGAGACCTGGACTCGTCACTGGCCAACCTGATTGGAGGTAGACTGCAGCCTTGCTGGAGCTCAATCATTTCTGTTCCTAATAAGTATTTAAACAGAAATGTAACTTGTTCTTTTGTCTTTCTTCTGTTCAGACCTTGGAGTAAAGAAAAAGTAAGTGTGTGTTTAAAGATGTAAATTCTATGAATGCATTAGGCTTGTGTAGGATTAAACATGTATGCATAGTTCCGATAGAGGTGAAATGTTTGTGGATTTGTGGAAAGTAAATTTGTTTTTAAAAATAAAATAAAATCTTAAAAGCCAAGTGTTTTAATCATATGATATAATGGGTTGCAACAACGTCAAGACTGATCAAGGTCTCTAGGTTTAAACATCATGCCTTCAAATCTTTATACATTTTTGGGCTTGTTGCACCAGATTTATAAGAACCCTTTGCGTTTAGTTTGCATCTAATTTGAGCTGACTTTTGGGTTTGGTTTTGTTAAATCACAGCCACAAAATTTTTCCTCGGCCATCTAGATTAGAACATAACGTGAACACTCGGTGATGAATGTTAACAGCAGTAGTTTGATTTCATTGGAAGCAAATATTTTATTATGGCAAATGTTTGTATGTAAGTGTATCCTGTGTTTGATCTCCTTTAGGGACCCACAGAGTGAGAAGAAGCTGACAGGAGGCGCCAACTGGATGCCACATGTAGTTCCCACAAGCTGGGCTACACCAGGAGCCCCCATGGTAGGAACAGCATGGACACCACACCCATCACCATGAGATCACACTTCTTCCAAAAAGCAGTTTTTCTGCTAACTGAGTCGAGAGCCAAAGACTCATATGATGTAGCTATCAACATACATTTTCATTTCTCTAGACATCTCAAACAACAAAGTAAAAACATGGCAAAAGAAAAAAATAGTTATGTTCACTTTTGCAATTTAAGCTGATGTACCCACTTCTTCCTGTTTCTTCAGGCTGGTGCCGCCCCCGGAGCTCCTGGGGCACCCGGAGCAGCCATGGTGCCACCAATGAGCGCACAGCCTGGCTTTGGCATGGTGAGCTTTATTTCATGCATGGAAAGTTCTCTAAATTTGAACTGTGAACCTTCATCAGCTGTTAAATCAGCAGGATTAACCTTTGCACAGTTTACAAATATATACTATCCAGATCATTGTGAAGGCAGATGATGATTCATCTGCATAGCCCCTAAAAATCTCAGTCTACTGTGTAATTCCCGTTTTACCAGCCTCCTGCAGGAGGGCCTGGAGCTCCCTTGATGCAGCCCCTAATGGGGCAGCCTATGATGGGACAGCCCATGATGAGACCTCCCTTCACTGGGGTGGCTGGAGCCGCTGCACCAGGAGCACCGGTAACACATTACACATAGTAAAGCCCTCAGTGGACAATAAGGCAATGTGTCTACACAGACAGGAACCAGTTATACTTATGCTTTTACATTTTATGATTTAGGTCAAGATGATTAATGTTGTCCTGAAAAGATGCAGCACTTTTCTTCCTTTTTTCCCAGATTCCTCCGGGACCTGCAAGCCAGAGCCCCAAGAAGCCCAAGGACCCTTTGGCAGAACTCGACCTCAAAGACTTCTTATAACGCCCCAGGTGGGAGCTCACAACGGTATCTATAGTATATACGGTACAGTATGTACCAACTACAGAAGCCGAGACCGGCCGTTATCTCGTGATACCGAGATAAATATCTATAAAAGATTGTTTCCTTATATTGTTTATCAGAGATAAATGCACTGCAGTCAAACCAACCGTCACTCTCATCTCCGTTGTTAAATCTGCCGATGCTACAACTGTAGTGCACTCATATACAGGCTACATTTTTGTTAAATGCAACGTCCCAGATCGAGTTGACAGGATTTTTACTTTGGAATATCTTTAAATTGATACAGTACGTATGTACCGTACACGTCTGTATGTAGTCAGAGTTACCTTGCATGGCAGCTGGATTCTCGTGACATCACAAGATCACGCGAGAATCGCAGGATCACATATCACATGAAAATCCATCTGGTCAGGCTTCAAGTGAAAGCATTTTGTGTCTGAACAGCAGCGAACCGAACCAATCAGCGTACGTTGAGGACGGAAGGAATGTCCCGCCTTATTCTGCCTCTGATTGGCTAGTACTCGTTGCCTTTGTTGGTTGGATTGGTTAGGTTTAAGCATGAGGAGTGGGATGGGTTAAGGTTAGGGTAAGAATACAAGGGTAAGCCAATCAGAGGCAGAGTAAGACCGGACACTTCTTCGCCATCCTACGAAACGCAAATTCGTGAACAGGATGAGAGATGATCGATGTGAAACAAAGTATGTTGAGAGGGGGCAGTGTAACTTACTTCTTGCAGCTTGTGTGTTAGCGCCATCCTGTGGGGTTTAGATGACGATGCTCTAAAGGACTACACTCAGTGCTGGAAATAACATATTCAGATTTTCTTTTATATTTAATGTAGCGCATTAAGTTAAAACGGTAAACAGTTTCACCAGAACTTGTTAGTAGGTGTCCTATCCATATCACTTTTTAATGGACATCCTGCAGCCAATGAGAATTGAGTGTTCACCCAGACCATGGTATAATTAGATTTTAATGGATCATTGGCTACTCATTAGTTCTATTTAAGGGAACCTTTTGAGTGTGCATGGAGTGCTTGAGCCCCTGTTTCATCCTGCGGTGTAAACACAGCCTCAGTATTAATGGAAAACAAGGCAAAAATGAAATCACTGTCTGTCAGCTTTGCACTGTTTAAATTAAGAAGCATATGACGTGTTCTCTATTTCCTGTCTTCTAGCTGCTTTCTTCTCTGGAGCAGGGCCCTCGCACCTTTTACTTGGTGTCTGTCAACATCTCAGGATGTTCAGCTTATTCAACCCAATAAGAGCCTCTTATCTCCACCCGCCCATCAACACCCCACCCGTCTCCTGTGTGATGTCGTAGCACAAACTGTGAAAGTGAACCATAGCGGATTATATATATACAGTATATATATATATATATGAGAAGAAAAATAAGTGTGTGTGCTTATGTAGATGTACTAACTTTTTGTCTAAACAAAATGACTCAAAACCCCGAGAAAAAAAAGTCCACAACAGTTAAGTGAAAGAAAGTGAAGGCATATGTGTTTAGATTTCTTTCTAGTGTCGAGTTGAATGATGGATGTGCTTTGGTGTCCTAAGCCCCACCCACCACCCTGTATTTGTCCCCGCCTCCTCATAAAGGGGGAGGAGCTCTTCTTTGTCCCACTCTGATTGGATGAGAGTGGTAAACGAAGCCCCGGTAGATTTTTGGAGAAACATGTTGTGTGTTGGTTTACAGAAAAGGTCCTCGTTGATGTATATAGATTTCTGTGGCGAGGATTACGTCTCTATTCTGTATGTCTGTTGAAGAGAAATATAAATGTGAATCTGACATGAAATTGTAAGAAGTCGTGTGAGTATCCTTCTATTTCCCGTCATCTTTTGAAAGTATTTGGAAACAAATATGAATATCGTTACATGATTAATATACTGTATATTTAAGAAACTTCCATGAGCTTCTGAATCATACCAGGTCACCAAGTGATCCTTTTTTCTTTGTTTCTTTTTTTACTTGTGGCTTTTTTTCTATGTTTCTTTATTCGTCTTTCTGTCCAATGTTATTCATATGTTCCGTTTCTGTTAATAATCCTCCAGAATGCATGTCGATATTTGCTGGCATTGCTATCAAAAAACATATCTTACGACGATCTTTAGATATTCGTCAGAGAGGTCAACTGAAACTGTTCCTTTTACAATAACTGTACCTGTTTCTACCTGCGGTTTGACACTACACATGTGGGTATGTCTGTTGCCTGTGCTTTCATTGTAACTATGGTTACGACCAGGTCAGTATGATTATTTTGTATTTAGAGTAAGATATTAACATTGCCATACCAAACTCGTGAACCAAAATGTTCAGACAGATCAAATCAATACAAAAGATTTCAAAGAATAGCAGACAATCAACATGGTGAAAGGACTTTAGTGGTTTTGCTTACTTTTCACTTAAGTCAGATACAGGCACATATTAAAGGTACCCTATCGAGTTTTTTTTCCTAAACAAAGTTCTGTTTGTTTCTCACCAAAAAAAGCATTGGGTGTCTACTTGAGGCTTTACAAATGCGATAAATTAATTTACTTCCAACTAAAAAATGACATTCCTGCACACACTCCTGTCACCTCTGCAATATTCCTTTTTATTTGAGAAATGGATCTTTGGGGGAATAAAATCCCTGCACAATGAAGGAGACAAAGCGAGTGGTGTGCGTGTTGCTTTGTACTCATTTCGAATGAATTTGAAAAGCGGATGAAACCTACGTTGTTTACATACAATACGGGGTGCTGCTCATCAATACGTTGCTTCATAGTGCTACTAGTCAAAAACTCCACAGGGTTCCTTTAAGTTCCATGTTACTTACCTGTGCCACACACTGCTGTTAGACAAAATGGGCCAAGTGACAGTGTGTATGTCTGCACTGCTGCTTTGACAATATTATAATTACGATGCACAATGATATTTGACAAAGGAAAATCTCATTTGATTGCTGTCTGAACATAACTTGTTCAAGTTGTTTATTTGATCAGTGCTGGATGCCACTGTCCGTCTAGGCATGATCTGGTTCCCAAAAGCATCTTAACACAAAACTCCTCGGTTCCCGCAGACTTACAATGGAATGAACATGTTGATAATATGCATTTGGACAGCTGTGTAACACCAGAGGCCCCCAGTCCTTTGCTGTAAATCAGACTAATGTAAAGTGTACTGTGTGTGTTATCTTTTTCAGTGGACTGAATAAGCAATTGGTTGTGAGAATCTGATATGATTCAGAGAAAACAATGGGAGATTATTAACTTTTTTTCATTACTGAATAATTGAAATTGTATTTTTGTTTAGTTGTAAATTTATTTTATTTACGATGGCCCTCCCCAGTGCATGTAAGTCCTTTGAGGTGCAATAAATTCAATGACGGATTGAACTGCCCATGAAGGATTTCTTTTCTTCCATATCACAGAGATTATATAAAATGTCAGTATGAAGGAGTATTTCATTAATCTATGTTTGTATATCCCACCACATCAAAAGTATGTTCATGTCCAAGGCCAGATTACCAACTTGGTAAAGACCCCCTATAGTCCCCAGACCCTCAGGGGCCCCAAAAACCACAGGTGCACTTTGTGTAATTTGGTTTTTGGTCATGTCATTAATCGCACATTTGTAAGGGAATTTACATCACTAAAGTGCAATACAGACTAATGCAGATCTTGCATTTTTACCTATATATTAGTTTATTGATATGCCATTTTATTCATTGCTACATATTCCCTACATGTGGTTATGTTAAAGCTGCAGTAGGTAGAAAGCAAAGAAATGCCACAATATTTAAGAAATATCCCTGTAGCTCGCCCTCTGCCCTCTCTGTCTGCATGTGCAGAACAGCCAATAGGAACGCTCTCTCTCTAAAATGACCTGTGATTGGCCAAAGTCTCCCGGCACGGCGAGATTTTCTAAAGCCTGAAAACCGAGCCCGGAGGATGTGCAGAATCTTATTTTCTCTCAGACCACTTTAATTACAATATCTGTCAATCCGGACAGAGACTTAGCAACACGTATCCATGGCACTGTGTGCATTAAAATAGCCGTGAACTTGTTTTTGGGTGCTGTCCATGTCTTCGTCTTTAAACTTTGACCCTCTCACTGTGTATTTTTTGGCTACAAATGTCTTGTTCAGCATCAAGCTAGCCAGCTACTGCTAGCGTTAGCTGGTAACTTAGGGGAAAGTTTGCTGATTTTCTGTGTACTGCTGTACATGCAGATGAACGTCGCCAGTACCTGGAGGCACGTGTTTAACCACCAGTGAATCTCCACTGGATGAATCGCTTTAGAAGGGTTGAAAACATCCTCTCTATAGCGTTTAGCTTAGCGTTGAGCACCATTACAACCATAAACAACACTAGCTTGGCTCCATCTTCCTTCCCAGCTCCAGCCTCTCGTCAAACATTGTCATGTCCGGTTTAAAAAAACTAGAGGATTCAAAGTGGTAGTCCACAAACCAATGGGTAACCTCACTGCCGCTACGTCCACTACTTTTTTACAGTCTAAGAGCAGGCCAGAGGTTGGGGGCATCAAAAGGAGCCCAACAACAAACAATAGCCCTTGTGTCCCCTAGAAAAATAATCCGGCCATGCTGTTATGTGGTTTCACTTATGGTGACATTAGTTGTTGTTGAGTTAGTATGTTTTTGAGTACTTTTTTTTTTTTAAATAGTACACTAACTGTTATTGGTAGTGATCTTATTACAATTGTTATCCACAAACTAGTGTTAAATAATAATTTAAGATATTGTTTTGTAATCAGGATCATCACAAACACACACACACACAAGTAGTAATCTTGGTTTAATGGTTGGTAGTCTTCAATCTGCATCATTAATTTCAGGTATTTGGTATTGAAAAGGATGTTCGTATGCATTTTTGGAACATAAACAACATGAAAAGTAAAAAATATCACATCCCACATTTAAATTTGTTATTATATAACAATATTGCCTTTGTAATCTGATTTAACCCTTAGAATTAGAGAAATCTTAATAGTTTAAGTAAATCATTAAATGGTTTAGTCCTGTCTTAACACAACCCAAATATGTAGCCTCACATAAAATACATAGTTACAGTACTAGGCTATCAAAATATTTTCTAGGAAGTCCATCTCCCCCCGAAAAAAAAAAAAAAGAAATAAAAATGTTTACAATTTCATAAATTAGCACCACGTCTGGATAAGCACTGATATAATTATGTGCACAACAACGTTGCAAGAACAGAGGAAATATGGTGGGACTCACAAATCAGAAAAGAATCCATCCAGGATCCATAAGTACCCTTTCTCTATGTAGACAGAAAAACAAAAATCTTAAATCTTAAAAAGTTCTAGATATACACAATGCAAAACACCAGCTCGTTCAATTAAAGTTATCTCAATATCTCTGTATAGGTCATTTGTAAAACAAAAGTTACATTAATTTATTCTGGGTCTTTTGTCAAAGCCAATGCACGGCTCTCCTTTACAGTGGCGAAGAACACTTGAAAATGCAAGTCTCTCCATACAAAGCCTAGTTGGAATATAAGACGAATGTACCAGGGGCTTTGCTCACAAACATTTGAATATACACGCTTTCCATCATTGTATCCAAAAAGGTCAAATCTATAAAAAAAAGAGTCAAAATAGAAAGCAAAACTGCAGATCTGAATGATCTGTAAATACATACAATACATATTTTTTTCTTAGTTGTTTTTTAGCAAATAAATTAGAAAAGCTGAAGAGCCACAGTTCTCTTGATACGCTGACGACTTCCTGTTGTCAACACTGAGTCTGTATGGCTATATGTGGGTTGTGTGTGTGTGATAGTGTGTGTGTGTGTGTGTGTGTGTGTGTGTGTGTGTGTGTGTATGTGTGTGTGTGTGTGTGTGTGTGTGTGTGTGTGTATGTGTGTGTGTGTGTGTGTGTGTGTGTGTGTGTGTGTGTGTGTGTGTGTGTGTGTGTGTGTGTGTGTGTTTAGCAGGAGTCACTGGGAGGCACAGGAGGTAAAAGGGAGGCAGGAAGAGGAGAGGCAGTCGTCGTGCCCCTGGTTGGTAATGAGAGGTGGAGGGTGAGAGAAGATAGGGTGTCCCTTGTATAAAGGTTGGTCTGAGGGACCGGAGAGGGGTTGTGGTTAATGGGGGGATCCTGTGTTGTCTTAGGCTACCTGGCACTCACTCGAGTCCCCATGGACCCAGTAGCAGATCTGGGCATATTTGAGAGGTGTTATCCTCACCGCCACGTTGTAATCCTGCTGCATCCCGTTCCCGTTTACATCCACCCACTGGTGACCGGAGAAAACCCCAATGATCTTCCTCTTCCACTTCTTCTTACCAGGCTCTTTGAGGCGGATGTAGATCCCAGAGCCACTGGAGCCAGGTTTGGCATCACAGTATTGGTACAACAAATCATTGGACTCCTCCGAGACGGAGCAGAACCGGTACACCAGGTTGCCAGGACGGTCATCATCAAAGCCGGAGAAGTGGATCCTCCCAGCAGGAAGCTTCTTGACAGAGGGGATAACACCTAGATCCATGTGCTTGACTTTGGGGGCTTTCTTCAGCTCCAAAACAGCATAGTCATAATCCGCAGTCAGTCCGTCAGACACACCTTTGAACCAGCCCTTAGGCACCTGGGTCTTCTTGACCCCGGTCCACCTAAACGAAGGTTTCCCTGATTCCGCACTTCGCCGACTGCGGCTCTTTCTACCTTTCCCTTTTCCTTTACGGTCCCCTTTCCCTTCATTCTCTTCCTTCTCCTGCACTTCCTCTTTATCTTTGTCTCCCTTTCTCCTTTTGCCCTTTCCTCTCCCTTTGCCTCCTTTCCCTCGTCTGGACTTCTCCTTCAGAATACCAACGCGCAGCTTCTGCACCCCATCTAGATAATCCTTCCCATCATGGATGCAGTGGGCAGCGGTCAGCACATGTTTAGGTGACACAAGAACTCCAGAGCATCCTGTGGAGAGCTTCACAGAGGTGGAGAATGGATATTTGGTTGAGAACTGCTTATCAGAGATGGTGAAGCGGGTATCTGTGCCGTACACCTCTCGTTTTTGGCGGGAGCTAGACGAGATATTTTTGGACCAGGCAGTCACCTCATTGAGACCCTGCACAGAAACTGAGGTATATGTGCGTGTACCATTCTCATAAACCGTCTCGTAGGAGAGGAACTGCTCCAGGTCGTCCAGAGACGTGGCAGGGAGGCGACGCTGACACTCAATCCCACAGGTCCCACTCAGCTCTGGCTGAGGATGGGCAGAAAAGTTTGGGCTGCTTAGATGCACAGTGCGTCTTTTCCTTACCAGAGGCACCTTCCACTGCGGCCAAGTGTACTCGTCGTCGACTGCATTCTCCTCAGCAGCTACAGCCACCACCAAAGCCAGCACCGTCACCGGGAGCAGCACACACAGGGTTATTGGGCCCATTGTTAAGTTGGGCCTGGCTCTGAAACATAAAAAGTAGAGAGGAAGACTTAGGGACACTTTGTAATAGAGGTAAAAAGATGTTCATAGTTATTAACTTATTAGCTATGTGGGGTTCTGGGGATGTCAGTTGGTCGGTCGGTCCACCACTTTGCTCCAGAATGAAATATCTCAATAACTTTTGGATAGATTGCCATTAAATATTGTACATTTATGTTCCCCAGATGACGAATCCTTCTAACTTACTGTAACTGATCCCTTGACTTTTCCTCTTGCACCTACATATCAGTTTACATTTTCGGTTTGTTAGTGAGATGTCAACTATTGGATGGATTGGAACATTTAGTGCAGACATCCATGGTAACCAAAGAATGATTCTTACTGACTTAAGTGAACCTCTGACTTTTTATTATGTGCCACCAACAGGTCAAAGTTTTCACCTATCCAGTGAAATATCACCATATCTACTACATGGATTTCCACTAAATTTGGTACAGAGATTCATGGTTCCCAGAAGATAAACCCTAATAATTTTGGTTATCCTCTGACATTTCCTCAAGCGCCACCATTAGAAATTGTAGTTTTGAGTGAAATGGCTCAACAACTATTGGATGGACTGCCATGAAATGGCACACATATGTACACAGTACATGTGTGTATCCCTCAGGATGAATTGTAATCTTTTTGGTCATCACCTGCCGTTTCCTCTTGCACCACCATCAGACTCTTAGCCTTGTTTATTTAAGATAAGCAATGACATCACTATTCAAACAGATCAGCATGTGATTGCCCCACCTTTCATAAGGCTTGTTTAAAATATTTCCTTCTGTTCAGTATGTGACGACCCCTGCTGTATGAGTGCTCTCAGTGTTGTATTGTAGACTGTTTATCTTGTTTGGAATCTTAAATCAGCTTTACACAAATTCAACAAACTCAGTTTGTATATCCAATGCTGGGGCCTCCATGTCTAGAAGATAATAACACAGATCCATGTCTGGCCACAGGGAGGCAGGGTAGCCCAGAATATTGGAGACATCCAATGGTTCCAGAGCTCTAGTCTAGACTATCAGTCAGGCAGTTAAGCAGTGTGTGGCAGCACAACACACTCAATACAGTCCAGTTTACTCAAAATGCTCAAGCTTGCAGAAAACGATTGGTGCCATTATGTAAAGAAATGGCACTCTGTGTAAAGTATACAAAACATTTATCTGGAGTCCATACATTAGCTGTGTGGTTGAGAGGAGATTTATGTCTTCTGAGTCTTGCTGGAGGCTGTGGGCAGCGAGCAGAGGAGGATGAACCCTGCTTCTCTGAATGGGCTGAGACAGTGGCTTGGAGGTTTGCCACAATGGTTAACCTTCTCCTTCAGTAATGACCATATCTGGTTTCCCTAGCTCCACTCCACTCCTTGTCATGCATACAAATGACATTATGAGACTACGTGGGCTGCAGACAGCCTTCTGCTTCGTGCTTCTACTGTATGAGCGTGATGTTGCCAATAATCCTGATAACCCTGTAAAGAAAATTACAATTTGGGCGAGTTTTAATACATTCAGCAGACCATCACTTAACTACAGAGTAGGAGAGCTGCATTCCGTCAGCAGCATGGCTGTGGTGATGAAGTCACACAGGCGATTCCAAACACAGGGAGAGAAAATCATTTGGATGCCGTTCATCGTGGAGCATTGCAGCAGGAGTGCAAATCCAACTGTTAATTTTAAACAGAAGCCCAGAGTAAAAAAAGCCAGAGTGATTGCATTCATTCTGGCAGTTTGAGGAGGCTAAATGGTGAGTGGCAGACAGGCTGACATCTGGGGAATCTAACTGGTGGACACTTTTTTTTTGGGGCAGCTTACTTTGGCCAGGAGGTCCCCAGACACACATTCTCTTTCAATAAGATGTTAGTGCAGCATGAAAATGAGACTGTGCCTGGTTTGGAAAAGCTCCCAGGACACTTCCCGCTGAGAGGGAGAATGTACAGCATGGCCTGTGGACCATATCAGTGCATCATCATCCACTGCAGAGATACTGCCCAAATCCCCCCTGTTTTTTATTGAAACCACCAACAATACCCTTTTTATTCCAGGTTTGTTTGCCAGTAAGCGCATTGTCATCCAACTGAGTCTGCAAAAAGAGGCTTTTTGGCTTGAGTTTACCACAGTGTCCAATAAAACATGCCCATTGGTCAACATCTAACCAGCCCCAAACAGACGGTAATAAAATACAAGCCCACAAGAGCTGTAAAACAGTCTCAATAAATAAGAATACAAATATGACCCTCAGTTTCTGTTCAACTTCCCACTCCCACCTCCAGACTCAGACATAACACAAATCTAGCAGAAAAAGCCTGTAATTATTCAGCATGGAGTGGAAACTGATACGCTGCCATGATGGCTCTTGGTCACACAAGGCGCTCATTTCAACAATTTTCCACTGCAGTCAGCTGAACAAGAAGCTGTGCCCTCTCCATCCCTCAGTGGAAGGAGTCGCGAGAACAGCTTGGAGGCACCTAGGAGACAAAGTGACCAAAGGGTGGCGCTATGGCGCAATTGTCCATCTCAATTGTCCAACTTAGTAAGCAAGGGTCATCAACTATTGTCTAGTTCAAATCCACGTTTAATAAAACGGATTGTTTCATTCATTTTGACCTATTTTCACAATGTCTACATCTCAGGCACAGAGTTTCCAGCGCGACAACCACGAAAACAGACCATGTCAGTGCTTTACAATAAGAATATCAATTTTAAAGACAATTCAAAACGATTTGGTAAAAATCTAAGCCAAGTATTTCCTTATTTGAAAATAGCACATAGGCTTTCACTATTAGCATTATAATGCAAATAATACCCCATTAAATTAGATATCCGATGAAATGTTTAAAAAAAGCAGAGGAACAAAGGTGTCTATTCATTCTTAAGCAACTTATGCAAACTTAAAATATAATAGGTCTACTAACAACACTCAAAGTGCCTCAGATATAAATAGGGAATATTGTGCAACACTTTACAAAATCCGATTAAATCCTTCCGGAAAAAAAGTTAAAAAAAAAAAAAAAAAAAAAAAGATAGAAAGAAAAAAAGTGCTTTCAAAGAAAAGAAGCAACAATCCAAACGGGAAAAAAATCGATTCGATTAAAAAACGAAAACATAAAGATATGAAACAAACTATTAAGAAAACAAACAAATAAAAACATAGTCCCCCCATGGTTCCATCACGGGGTCGTAATAACTGTGCAAAAAAAAAAAAATGACAAAGGCTTTCATACCTGCTTGCATCCGTTTGATGGATATGCCAAATCCGCAACTTATTGTTTGTTTTCCCTAGAAATATACAAATATGATCCGAGTAGAAAACAAACGGCTGTTACTGCATCCCAGACGTCCTGGTATCAGCAGGGCGACGGCTCCCTTCTCCTCATTGCTTCTTCTGAGACAGAGTCGCAGCCGGGACGCTGCGCGCAGGCTGCACTTGATGCTCAGAAGGGAGGGAGGGAGGGACAGGGGGAAGGCGAAAAAAAAAAAAAAAAAAATAGAATATCTGGAAAGGACTTTTTTTTCACTTGTGACAAAAGCTGTTCATATATGGGTGGGACCAGACCAAGCGATCTAACTGAAGGCTGAATTGGGTGAAGTCAGTGCATGGTGTATTCAGCAGCAGCAGCAGCAGCAGCAGCAGGGAGGTGTGCTGGGGTCGGCTACAGCCAGCTGCATCACAGCCAGCCAGCGGGAGGAGAGAGAAACGAAGTCAGCCTCAGTCAATGGCACTTTCAGCGCACTGTGAAGGAATTAGTTCTAGCTACTGCTCTCTACAATAGATTCCTAGGCGTTTCAATGAGGAGCCATGCGAACCTCGACATCTGCAGCTCTTTTATTCTACAAGTCCAGTGAAGTGTAAACATGCAGCTGTGCTTTAGTATATGCACCCACATTCAGGCTGTATTGCCTGACATAAATGTGATGACCTTTTGCAATTAAAAATACCCTACATCTGACTTTAAACTCAGAACTCAAATACCTTTTTTCACAGAGACTCTGACATTTCTTGTAAAATATTGTATATACTGTAGGCCTCCACTTTTACCTGTTGAGACTTCTAACACATATTCAGATTGAAGATGAGGAAAATGGTGGAAGATGTGCTTGCATCCTTATCCCCTACTTAAAAGTAGCCTATATACCACACTATAAAAATGCTCAGATCAGAATTGCTGCAGCAGAACCAGAGATATCGTCTGTTTTTATTATATATCCACGATGTTTCACTTCCGGGATTGCTCCGGTGCCGCTGAAAATCCCACCGGATGTCCCTCTTTTCAACCGGATGTCCGTCACCTTCCGCTTTCTTTGTGTTGGCGTTCTAAACTCTGGTGGATTTGTGAGGACTATGGTTAACTGCTCCTCAGATCTCTGCAGGGTAAATCCAGACAGCTAGCTAGACTATCTGTCCAATCTGAGTTTTCTGTTGCACAACTAAAACAACTTTTGAACGTACACATGTTCCACCAAAACAAGTTCCTTCCCGAGGCTATTTTGCAGAGGCACCGTTGCTCCGTACGGCGCTTAGCACCGCCCAAGACGATTGTGATTGGTTTAAAGAAATGCCAATAAACCAGAGCCCGGAATGCTGTGTGGACTAGCCAGACCCTCCTCCGCAGTGGAGGAAGGTCTGGCAGGTTTTTATTCGACGCATACTTTTTCCTTGTCAAATCCTGGTGCCTACTTTACCCACAATGCAACTTGACAAACAACATTCAGGTGTGGTATGCCAGTAGTAGCTAGAGCCTCAAGCAGAGATGAGGAGCGGGCCACAGAGGTCTGTAGACTCACTTTGTTTTAACTTTTCATACTTGTAGTCTTCAAACCATAGACTGTATAATATCAATGGACAGCGCATCCGGTTCAGCGAAGTGCTGCAAATGCGGAAATGCCTTAAACCTGCATTCTATCTAAATTCTTGCATGTGGATACTCCTTAAACCTGCATTCTTTCTGAATTCCAGCAGGGGGAGACTCCTTAAACCTGCATTCTTTCTGAATTCCTGCAGGGGGAGACTCCTTAAACCTGCATTCTACCTGAATTCCTGCAGGGGGCGACACGTGCAGCTGCAAAAGGAGTTTGGTTTCTGTAGAAGTCTATGAGAAAGTGATCCACTTCTCACTTGATTTATTACCTCAGTAAACATTTTCATAATGAGTTTATGGTCTCAATCTCTAGTTTTAAGTCTTCTGCAACACAGAATAATGTTAATTTTTTTAATTATGGTCTTGTTGATTTTAAAATCGAAGATAAAGCAAGGGGGTGTTTTAGGGCGTGGCTATGATGTGATTGACAGTCCGCAGACGGTCTTATATGTAATATAACTATGGGACAAAGATATGTTTAAAACCTAGCGAAGCTAAATCTTACCTTGAATTATGTATGCTAGCTTTCAGCAGCAGTTGCATCCAGATTGCCAGTGAACGTGTGTAACGTAACGTAGAGTGTAAGCAGCGTTGCCAACTCTCAGCTAACGTCACAGTCAGATAGCGCCCAACAGTCTATGGCTCCTCCCTCACTCCTCCCTCCTCTAAAATCATTACATCCGCAACCAGGATGGCTGCAGCCGTAACGACAAACTCAACGACTCATAGCAGATCTCCACAAACCAATGGGTGACGTCACACATGCTCTGTCCATTCATATTATACAGTCTATGCTTAAAACCCAACTAACGCTGACTTAAGTGACATCACTTGAGGCAATTTATCAGCAGCTACCTCTGGAGCCATAAAAGGCTTTATACAACTTTTTCACTTATGTTAATACTACACAACACCTGGAAACACACTTTGTGATGTAAAAACAGTGACGTTACCCTTCAACTGAATGTATTATCGGCAAAATATGCTTAAAGTATTCAAAGTTGAAGTACCCGTGTGCAGAAAGACCCTTTCTTAGTGTCATCTGATTATACATATTATATTATTACATCATTATTACTGCAGCAAGATTTTTATGTTGCAGTTGGTCCATGTACAGCCAATGTACTTACTGTTATATATTAATCTATTATGATGCATCAGGCGGTCATATGTCTGTATGCAGAATATAAATCTGCAAAATAACATCTAACCCCACCGTAAATAAATGTAATTTATATAAGTACAATATTCCCCTCTGAAATTAAATAGAAGTACTTAGTACAGTAGCAGAAGATTGAAATAGGAAAGTACAGGTACCTCCAAAATTTCCTGTATTTAGTTACATTATTTCATACTTAACGTGTGATACAGGATTGCATGTAGGCACTGCTTCAGCCACGGCTTCATTTTGTGGGATTATACAGCCAAATACTTTGGAACCACTGGCTAACTGACTACCATAACACTATTATGTATCAGTAAAAGTATCATCATCATCATCAAAGAGTTTTCTCAAAGAAACTGTGGCTCACTTTATCTTATCTTTAAGTATTGAAATGGTTTTTTTTTACTGAAAAAATGTATGCCAGAGACATGTATGCATGGCAGAATGAAATCTGACTCTCTAGCAACTTTTATCTTAGCTTTGAGTCTGTCCAACTTTAAAGGGACTGAAGTCATTCACTGTCTTGCTCAAGGGTCACTTCAGCAGATTTGGGATTGTTGGATAATGTGGGTGTTCCCTGAGTCTGACAACCTCAGCCCTCTGGTTGAAGTGTCTCTGAGCACTTGGCTGCTTGCTGCCTCCCGGATGTAACAAGAACTCACTTCCACTCAAAACCTTTTTTATGTTTAGTCTTTGCATTATACAAGGTCAAGGGAAGAAACCATGCAGGGCCTCTGGCCGACAGAGGAAGAACACCGTGGTGACTAGTTGAAGTCTCAATGAGCCAAGAAAAGGCATGGAAAATATGTGTGTAATGAGTGGGGGGGGAAGGTGATGATACACATCTGACTCAGAAAGGCTGAGGAGTACAGGATGTCATTTGGACAGTCACTTTGATTTGAAGCAGGCTTCACACCCGTTCTGCTGATTTCAACAAACGAGTTATAAAATTACACCTGTTTCTGAAACTCTGTGTGTGTGTGTGTGTGTGTGTGTGTGTGTCTGTCTGTCTGTCTGTGTGTCTGTGTGTCTATGTGTGTGTGTGTGTGTGTGTGTGTGAGAGAGAGAGAGAGAGAGAGAGAGAGAGAGAGAGAGAGAGAGAGAGAGAATACTTGGGTGGCCTGAACACCTGACCAGCATGTTTAGAATCATGATTGATGCTCGTCCATGTGGGTGGTGATCACATTGTGTACATTGCAAATACAACTACAAAGCTTGATGTTTCCTAAGCATTATGGGTCAGAAGAGGTACATTTATTTTCTCTCCTGCTCTCTCCGGTCTTGGTCCTGATTCCTCCTCCAGGATTACCATGGTAATGAAACATACCTACATTTTGGGAGATTAACCCGTTGGTCAATGAAAACATACTGTAGGGACCGTAAACATACAGGGCTCCCTTGAGTTCACAATGCTAATACTTTTGCATAGTCATACTCATGCTCAGCATAGTAAGTTATTCAGAGGGCCACACAGACTGTGGGAAAGCATTGTGCGTGTGACATCACCCATAGCTTTCCGAAGGGACCTTTTGAAGCTGAAGTTGGGTTCTCCACCCACCGCCATCTTTGTCAAATTACTGAAGCCACAATATCTAAATTATTTAGACATCGGGATGGGAGAAGCAGAGGTGGGATGAACACGTTGCAAACCACCACAGTTGAGTTTGATATCCTGAAACCATTTTGAATCGATCTAACAAGCCCCCCTCTGAGACCCTGAGCTAAAGTAGCAAAATAACGGAATTGGGATGTTTAGAGAAAAGCTGTGCATTTTGCTGTTGTATTTGACAGAATCTGAGATGTCTTGGGGCCAGCATCTAGTGGCCATTAGAGGGACTGCAGCTTCAGACACTTACTGTAAAGACACCCTGTGCAGTTTTGGACGTCACGTAGCATAATGCAGCAGTTTGTTATGAGTGCGTCCCCGTTTTATTTGTCACATGCATGTGTGTGCGTGCACACACTCACACACACACACACACACACACACACACACACACACACACACACACACACACACACACACACACACACAGGGGCGCGGGATACACAGTCCTGCCAATAGTTTCACACTATTCCAACCAATGAACTACAGATGGCAGTAATGTGCCAATGAGGCAGCAATGTGCCAGCAAAGGCACATAGGAGAAAGACTGCTAGCTAGTAAACATGAATTTAAATAATGTGGGATTTAAAATACTTAAAAATCGGATTTGCAAATGTTTCATAAGGAAGGACACTGAACACGGAATGTAAACAGAACTTTTGTTTGCTTACAGTACAAGAAAACAGGGCACCTTTAAGCTGGGCAGACATTTCTATTAATCTTGTACGTTGTGTTAACTCCAACTACACGTTTTAATTTGCCTTTCTGTGCAGACAGGACCTTCAACTTCTATGCTCACACTGTATGGATCAATTGACCAGCAACAACGTTGCCGGTTGTCCTCAACAATGTTGACAAAAAGACAGAAAGGCAGCATTATTTGTACAAATCTACTATAGTTGGAAAGTAAGAAAACTAAAATATGGAGACGCAGATGCCTGGAAGATGGAGACAGCCTGGTCTGTTTGCTCTGCAGCAAAGTCTCAGTCGAGAATATAGTTTTAGCCACAACAATGGAAAATACTACTCCAATAATATAAAAACAAGCTCACCACAATTAGGAATGGATCTTTTGATGGCAGCTCTAAGGGAAATCAGACTGCTCAAACTTTCTGCCTTGCCAGAAATCCAACCAATCGTCCAATAGCCAGATTGTTGATCCTTCAGGCGATTTATCAGGCGTCGTGGCCACCCTTAAACCGTCCGTCTGGCAGAAATTCGGCCTGATTCTTAAATTAGTCGAGGTGACCAATGCCTGGTTACAATCTTAAATTAAAACAGTGTCTGTCTGGCTTTATAATTCGCTTAAAGTGCTCATATTATGCTAATTTTCAGGTTCATAATTGTATTTAGAGGTTTACCAGAATAGGAAAAAGCCAAAAAGCATAATATGAGCACTTTAAAGAGTCGGCCATGGTGGTGTTGGACTCTATAGTGGGATACCTGAAAGACCATCAGCATTATCTAACAGTGAGAAAGTGAGAACTTTCAACAGCTCATTTTCATTTTGTTGGTCACATTCTGAGTGAGCTTACTAATCAGCAGATTGTACAAAAAACACGTTATGTCAGAGATCTTCAACAGAGGGTCCGAGACCCCTAGGGGGTCCTGAGAGTTACTGCAGGGGTGCACCAAATTATTGTTAATTCTTTGAAATGTTTTTCAAAAAATAACATGTCTTAACATTCAACATATTATTATCAAATATAAATGTGAAGATGTGTGCCTATTTGTGAAGAAAACCCCCACTAAGCTATAGGTAAGGTACAGTAGTCACTAAGATAGCCATCCACAGATACAGTTAGTCCTATGTTCAACATTAAAACACGATTTGTAAAATCATGCCTTCAACAATTATTATTTGAATAGCTTAGTATTCTATGCACAAAAAAGGTATGTAGAAAGGCTTTAGACCGACCTACATGTTATTGTAGGCCCAGTTTAATATGCAACTTATTTTACACAATATATGCAGGGGGTCCCTGATCCGTCTCTTTCAGGTAAGGGGTCCTTGGCTTAAAAAACATTGAAGACTCATGCGTTATATTATTATTGTGTGGCAACCTGTTCCCCTCCTTTCAGAGGCCACTCAGCATCCCAGCACCATAACAAACTGTGACCACTGTTATCACAACCCTCACAGACGCAGACAAAGAAACACAGTAAATGTGCCTGTTTTCAGTTAAGTTTGAGACCAAAGGTCACAGAAGTGGAGTGAAACAAGAAAGAGAGAGAGAGAGAGAGAGAGAGAGAGAGAGAGAGAGAGAGAGAGAGAGAGAGATGCCTATGCCCTCAGCCCTGTGGCTTCCAAATAGAAAAGCAGTGAGTGATATTTCTGGTCGGGGTCGGGGCTGTGGATAGAGGGGCTTTTGTGCCGGCCGTCACACCCTCACGGGAAGTCCTCCCTTTGCACTCTGCTGTGGTAGATGGATGCTTATTGGTGGGAGCTAAGTTTCAGGAATTTCATTAGATGTGTTTGGGTGTAGTGGATGAGACCTTCACAGCAGTAAACCAGTAAATGGGTGTGGCTCTGAAAGAAGTACAAGTTTTGGGGGAGACTAGCCTTCATCCTTGAGCAGCCATCTGCCCTGAATCACAGTATCTCAAAATGCTACCGTTGAGTTGTAATTCTAGATTCATCCATGTGATCTATTATTTTTAAGAGATGGTGAGGTCCCTGATTTGTGTCACGCCAAATTTAACACAGCGCAAAACTCCATCTTAGTGGACCTCATTGCCATTTTAGCTCTATGTAGCAGTTTACATTAAAGGATGCCGACTGCTCTGCACAGACCACACTAATAAACCAACTCAGAGGGCTGCAGTGACCCACAGTTCACTTCCAAAGGCTTTATTTTGACAACTGAATGGTCTTTTAGCCCTGCTCCACGCTAAACAGACCACCATTGATATGATAGGGTTCTCTATCTTACTGCCTCTCTCTCTCACGTACACAAACATTAATGCAGTATATATAGTAAATATGTATAAACAGTAATGGGACAGTTAGTTAAAGGTCTCGCTTAGATCCACATACAGTTTATAACCTTTTTTTGATAGTAAATATTTGGGTTAATGATTAGCATGCCAGCTTTCAGAGACGAGACTGTATGTGATGAAAGGCTGACTGACGTCACCTGGGCTGCTTTGAATCACATGTGCAAATGAACAGGCAACCGCAGTCCTGTTGCAAAGATGGACTTGTGAAGGCAGGTCATAGCACTGCCATCGGTACTGTACTTCCAAGGCCTTTCAGGAAAGTTATGCACGAGGGATTGAAATTATGCAGGATTGCCATCCATGTTTGGAGTCACTGCCCCCAAGTGATGGAGTCCAAGTACTTTGGGGACTTGGTTACGAGTGAAGGTAAGATGGAGCATAAGAGTGACAGGCAGATTGGTGCAGCATCAGCAGTAATGTGAATGTTGTACCATACTGCCATGGGGAAGAGGGAGCAGAGCCTGAAGGCGAAGGTCTACCTGTTGATCTACAAGCTTTGGTTAATGTGCCGAAAAGATTGAGGTCACTGATACAGGAGGCAAAAAATAGTTTCCTTTGCAGGCTGGATGGGCTCAGCAAGAAAGGGTAAGGAGCTCAGACATTCGGTAAGAACTCATTGAATTGAATTATTGTATTGAAAGGAATAAGTTGTGGTGGTTCGGGCATTTGATTTGGACGAGTCCCTGGATGTATTCCAGGCAAAGACCACATAGCAGGCCCAGAACACCCTGGAGGGATTGCATATCCCATCGGGCCTTGAAACCTTCTCAGGAACCCTCAGGAAAAGCTGGAGGACGTGGCTAGGGAGAAGGATGTATGGGCTACCTGGCTTGCTGCCACTACAACCTGGACTCAGAGAAGCATCTGAAAATGGATGGATAGATGAATGGATGATGGATTTTAAGGAACTCTCGGGGAGTTGACCTAATCCCCCAAAACAACCCAAACACATCACTACTATGTTATGTTAAAAGGATTTTGCTAATGCTCATTGTAAAGAAAGCAAAACTGTTAGCTGCATAAACCAAGTATATAACATACATATATAAAGTATATAACAACTTAAAGTCTTGACCTGATATAGAAAAAAAAGTCAGGGAATCACCAAAGTTCACAAAGAACATGAATGTTTGTACCAAATTGCATGGTAATCCATGGAACAGTTGTCAAGATATTAACGCACGAATGTCAACCTGCTGGTGGTGCTAGAGGAAAAGTCAGGGCATTCACCCTACAGGGACCGCGGATATCTGTGTCAAATTTCATGTCAAGCCATCCAATAGCTATTGACATATTTTAGTCTGTACCAAAGTGACGGACCAACTGACAAACAGGCTGATAATGATAATACCATCCCTGGAGCCACCCCTATAGCATGGCTACCAATTGCAAAGCCTAAACGACAATTGTCTAAAGCTGACATCCAGCAACAACAAAAACAACGGCACATAATGTATATCTTTGCACTAAATTTCATTGAAATCTTGTCTTGATTAATGACAAAAAAGCTAACCGACAAGCTAACAAGCATGAAAAGAAACCTCCATGGCTTAGGTAAGCAGCACTTTGATATGCAGATTAGCACGCTAGACTGAGCCTGTCCTTTACAGCAGATCAGCATGTATGCCTTTTATTTAACTCTCTGACTCTCTCTCTCTCTTTCTCTCTCTGTGTGGCCTTGTGTTTACACAGACTGGCCATAATCTCTTCCTGCAATAAAAAAAAAAAATAATATAAAAAATATAAAAAATAATATATATATATATATATATATATATATATATATATATATATATATATATATATATATATAATAAATATCATTCCACATCACACGCCTGCATGCACCTGAAACATCCACCATAGATGTTGTTAATCCCCCCCCCACCAACCCTACAGGTAAGAAACAGAGTGCTTGTTGCTTTTATCATGGCTGTTTGGACATTTGAGGTTTCAAGCCATGATTGATGATCTTGTAATTTGTGCTCCGGTACAGTAGTGGTACGTTCAGAAGCCCAAAAGTGTACAATGGCATTTAGGAGTCAAGCCTCATTTGAAAAGGTGAACTAAAATTAGGATGCTCCCTAAGTGCTCTTTCACTGACCTATCTGTCACATACAGACAGATCTTATGCTGCTGCTGTACATACATGGCAGTGTCTTACTTGCCTGTGCTCCTCCAAATACTAAATCAGAGACTCACGCTTGAAGCCGCTCTTTGAATTCATTTCTGGTTAGAGAACAGGTCTGTAGAAACGTCTTCTCTCCACATCCATCCTACTTGTGTCAAAACATTTAGCACATATGAGAAATCTGGGTTTGACATAGAGGAGCCTATCTCTTAACATGATAATGATGTGTACACACCCAATGTTTTAAACAAAGTTTGCACAAGATGTTGGCTGACATGAAATCAGTTCCTCCACTTTGCACTAACGTTAACACCAAACATATATTTTGCAGATTATACAGTAGATGCACCATCAGTGGGGCTCATTTGACAACACAGAGGAAAGTGGAAGCAACAATTCAGGCCTGTTATTGAGCCGAGGGTAACAGATCTGCAGTGTGTCCGCTCTGCGATGAAACTGTTTAGACACGCTGAGACAAACACGGTGAAATGTGACATTTATCCCTGACAGAGCTCTTGTTTATAGTGAGGATTTGGACAGAGGAGGTGTTTTCATTTCACAACGGGCTGCCAAGACTTTAGGCATTTAAAAAAGTAGGGAGGATACAGAGAGAGAAGGTGTTTGTTGAGCCCGGATGTTTCAGATAGTATTCAGACAAACTAGCAGATGTGATCAAAGACAAACCATAGCATATGTTAGAATGTAAATACAGAATATGCTGTTTTAGACTCGCTCCAAAAAAAATTGAATTTATCACATAAAAAGGTATAAGAAATAATTCCAAACAGTATGTGAAAATTCCCATATCAACATGTGGGCTTTGGACGTTTGACATGTGTCACATGATCAATTTGAGTCATTTCTGATGTGCAAACGTGAATTTCACATGTGCTTTTTTTTATGGAATGCTCACAAGTTTGGAATGATTTCATACAATAAGTATGAAGCAAGGAAAGTAGAAAAGCCTCTGTGTCTTTGCATGTTAAAAGACAGAGAGGCTCACATATTCTGCAGGGTCAAAAAGGTTACATAAACACACCGTGTGACTAGGTTAACACACTAATCCCTGTCCTCTTTCCAGGAGAAGAAAGAGGGTTTTGTTGAAGTGCAATAATGACGCTTCTTTGACTCATTCTGCCAAATGTTGTTTAGTAGTTTGACTGGAGAAGCTCCACTGTCCCTCTGGCTGAATCGTCGCTCTCTGATGTTCGATGCCTCGTTCAGTTGTGCTTGGCAAATGTTGAGCTGGCTGCTGCACAGCTTCGTCTTTTTTTCATTCTGCAGTCATTCTGAGTTCAGTGGCACACCTTGTTTTGTTGGTACAGTCATTATAAGAAATACAAAAAAAACACCCACACGTTCATGCATGCCAGACTCTGTGCCAGAAAAGACATTTAACACTCAACTTTTATGTGGAAAATTTACTTTTTTTTATGATTAACATTTTACTTTATTTTAACAACACATGGGAAAGTCACTTTTAAAATTACCTACCTTAAAGTTTTTTAGCATTACTAGTTAAGCAGTTGTACATTTTGTATTCCCAACTTGTATATATTTTAAATATTTGTTCTTGTATTCTATCCTATTATTATTTCATGTATATTGTATGTATGTATATTGTATCCTATTATTTCATGTATATTGTATCCTAGTATTTCATGTATATTCTGTGCCGTGTGACTGATATTTTGCTGCTGTAACACTGTAATTTCCCATTTTTGGGATCAATAAATATCTATCTATCTATCTATCTATCTGGACATACTGTTATTGTGTCTCAGGGTGAGCGTTTCCCATGGTAGTGTTTGTCATTTGAGAGCGAGCGATGGCATTGCTAGGAGACATCCAGTTCCATGGAGTGCTACAGGCTGTAACTACAACTGAAAACCTACAGTAATGTAAAGCAACCCTTTGCCAAAAAGTCTGAAAGTGATGCCATCACTACACTTGACACATTCATGTGTCCCGTTAAGGCAAAGGCTCAGCAGGACCTTCCTCAAGATGTGTTCAGGGCTTCCTTGACTCAGACTGGCCTATTGTGATCAAACTCCTTCTCGCTGTACACTCATGTCAACTCAGCCTTCCCTAATAATGCAAGACGGAAAAGCTGCAGCTTAAAGCTCTCTCTTTTTCCACCTCTTTAAACATCTGTGGGCTCAAACAGAGGGTTATTATGAAGAGTAATCAGTGAAAGGGCCCATTGATTTGGGCGGCTGGGGGAAGGTCATCTATGGACTCGTAGGAGAGAGAGAGAGAGAGAGAGAGAGAGAGAGAGAGAAAGCAAAGGAGCGAGGGCAGTCATGTATGTATGTATGAATGTATGTATACAGTATATGTATGTATCGCTGCAGACTTGGAAGCGCAGTGTCCCGCAGGAGCCCCTCCCATAACATCCACCCATTTCCTCCGCTGGTACTGAAGGTGCTCAGCAGGCCCGACGCCTCTCAGCTCTTTTGTGTGTGTGTGTGTGTGTGTGTGTGTGTGTGTGTGTGTGTGTGTGTGTTCTGTTCAGGGTCCAAATAACAAACAACAGTTATAGCTTCATAAAAGTACCCAAGTGGAGGAAATGTGGCTCTTGTTCAGATTTCCCTCTGCCAGTGATCAAACTTGAATCTATGTGCTGCCAGTTCTTGGCGTTTGAAAACATCTGGGGAATTATGGAATGATTAACTATGGGAATGGTTGTTCTGTTAGTCTGTGAAGTCACTGCGGAAACAAACCAGAGTTTATTGGTCCAAGGTAGTGATGATAAAAGAGGTTGAAAGGTCAAAACGCCCCAGGGGCCAAGGCAGGTGAGCACACCTTCGTACACGTGAGAGCGACTGTTTCACTTCAGGCTCTCATGTTGCCTTGCACTTTGAACTTTGGGTCTTTTCACCCGCTGGCTCTTTTCCCTTATATTCAATATCCACAGATCTCAAAGTCTCATATTCATATATCACAACGCCTGGAGCTTTTCCTTCAACGGTTTGAAACAAATCCCACATTTCCTTTCTTACAGTAATACCCCTTTCCCCACTGTCCAAAAACCCTCTAACACCCACTAACATCTGGCTTTTTTCTTTAGTGGGAAATGTTACAATCTGCGTTTACTCCCAGGAGAAATGACTCTGCAGTAGAAACGCGTATTTATCGGCTCTAGCTCCGATCGACAGTGATGGAACTCTGACACCTGGGTGGACACGCTGAATTTTCGCCCCTTCTCCAGCGCATCGCCTCCGTCGGTAACTTCTATCATCTCGGCCACAAATTCCTTGTCTCTGTGCAAGCAGCGCTCGGACTTCGTTCCAAATAAGTTGGCACTGAGTTTGAAAGAAAGACTGTTTATAATTACTGAATATAAAAAAAGAAGCAAGCATCGTGACATTTTTACTGGCCTGCATCGTCGAACGTGACACACCAGAACAACAACCAGAAAGGCATACTCGCCTGCTGGCAAAGGGAAAGGACTCTTATCACCTATTTTTAGTGGGGTTAGCCAGTGGTGTAGTCTAATGTATTGTAGTGGGTATACTGTACCACATTTCTTTTTCCTGGCACAGAATGGGCCAAAAGTTGACCCCAAAGCAATGAGGACAAAATAAAATAGGCTACTTATATTTGTCTTAAATGTGTGGTGAAGGGAGGATACTGGCGTTAGTCTGGGCGGGGCATTTGGGCCCGGTCGCTACGCACACACTGCGCTCAGCGAGGAGCGGGTCGATGAAAGATGAGAAGAGTCTCTCTGCATGTTCTGCAGTGGTAATTTAGTTTGCTGTCACATTACTCGACCCCGTATTTGTGAATACAAATACCTGAAGTGAAAGTTCTGTCACAAATCTATGTTGTTGCGTATCATTGTACATTTTTAAGTGGGTATATGGAAATCCTGGAGGTTTCTTAGTGGGTATACTGCGTATACCTGCGTATCACGTAGACTACACCACTGGGGTTAGCTGCGTTTAAAAAAACCTGCATATACATGCTAATTTTGGTTTGGCTTTATTAAACAAAGATGCTCAAAGGGTGTTTTGTAGCTCACTTCTTTGATGTATAGGATTAGAAAGATGTAAAAGAAATGAACATGCTGATGAAGTCTGGCCTTTTATCATGTCGCCCACTGCTCATATGATGGAGGTCCCTTTAAATAGCAACATTAAAGTCTAAAATGCATCGCTAATGGAATAAACGTGTGGGGTCATTTATAAGTACATTTTTAGGGCTTTTTCTGTGTTTATCGGTGTTTTAAGCCCCCAAAGTCTCACTAGGATTAGGCTAAGGTTAGGGTTAGGTGCCTTGAAGTCAACGGTCGCAGCGCTGCCTTGAAGTCAATTAGGCAATGGTTATGGTTATGGTTAGGGTTATGGTTAGGGTTATGGTTATGGTTAGGGTTAGGGTTAGGTGCCTTGAAGTCAACGGTCGCAGCGCTGCCTGGAAGGAGACGTTGGGGGCTTAAAACACCATCAAGCTTTTTCAGTATTAAGCTGTGCAAGAAATCTCTGAGCTTTAGCACTGAGTTTACTTTAATAACACCTTGCATTTGGTTCTTGTCCTTTTGATTGAGGGATGTAAACCAGCCAATAGGAGTTAACGTTAATAGTTGACGCATTCAGGGACGGTCGAAATCAGAAACGATTCCGTTTTTTCAGCTTCTTTCTAGGGTAAGTGGTTTTTCTTACTTTTTTTTTTTCTTCTTTTAAACAAAACATGCTTTTTCAAACCCGCCGGCGGGTTTTGGGGTTTTAGGAGGTTAAGTTAAATGTAAAATAAAAGTTCAGGGGGCGGCCTCTAGCTTACACAGTAAGAGCGTTCGCCCCATGTAGGCTGAGTCCTGCAGCGGCGCGGGTTTGAATCCGACCTGCTGCCCTTTGCTGCAAGTCATCCCCCATCTCTCTCCCCCTTTCATGTCTGTCCACTGTTAGTTCATAATAAAGGGAAAAGCCCCCCCCAAAAATAAAAAAAATAACAAAGTTAAGATGCCTTCACTTAAAGAGGTATACAACATTGTCAATTTTGATGATCTAAGTGGAAAAAAGAAATTAGCTGACTGGAAATGAACTAAAGGAATCTTACCAAAGTGCTTGGTTGTTCTAAGTGTTGATGTACAGAATGAAGACATTTAAGTTTAAATGTCTTTGTCTGCTGTTTTCCTTCCACTGACCAAGAGTGGCAGCACCCTCATCTACCTAAAAGAGCAGTCTCTCCTCCCGATGGTTTATACAGACAGATGCCAATGCAATCAGAAGGTATAGTTTCCCTTCTCCAGCGAGTCTGGCTGTAATTACATTTAACGACCACGTTTGTGAATCCTTTGCCATCAGCTACAGTGCAGGAAGTATGGCCAGGTGTTGCTGTCAGTATGCAGCACAATAAATGGAGGTAAGAGAGAAAACCATGTGTTTGTGGGTGATTTGATTCTCAGTAATTGTATTTGTCTTTGTCTGCTGCCTCCTCCTCTTCCTGACCAGAAAAGCCCCACAGGGATAAACAAAACACAGATCAAAACACAGACAAGAAAAAAAAAGAGAGACAGCTGTGTATGATGCAGACTGCATGGATCCAGATCATGCATTAAGGCAGTTCCTTATGTGTGTATGTGTGTGTGTGTGTGTGTGTGTGTGTGTGTGTGTGTGTGTGTGTGTGTGTGTGTGTGCGTGCGTGCGTGCGTGAGTGTGTGTGTGTGCGTGCGTGTGTTCTTAAACTCAATTGTGCCGAACAATTTAGGAATCTGGTTTTAAACCTGCAAACTTCTACCTGTAACTGCTTTACATAATTGTATTTTCTTTTGCACCCGTATTATCCTAATGTATTTATCAAATAATTTTCCAATTCTGAATGTTTTAGAATTGGTGTGTGTGTGTGTGTGTGCGTGTGCGTGTGTGTGTGTGTGTGTGTGTGTGAGTCAGGACAGTGCCTGACAGAGAAGAGATCAGGACCATTCTTGTTACTGAGATGCAATAACAGGAGATTACGTCTATAAAACATCTGATTCAACAGGGTCATTAGACATTGATTAGGACAGGTGATGACAGGACATCAAAGGCAGTCTTTATGTGTGTAACCTCAATAGTTAACATGTATTTCATGATGACTGATCATTCTGTTAATATTCCAACTAGTTATGGCTGGAGGGCCTTTTATTGTATGGCATTGCATCAGCAGTAATGGCTAGGTTGTATGCTCTCTGTCATTGTCTGCACAGCCAAGGAGATTGCAGAAGGTCAGCTCGACAGTGATCCTTGTCACCCTCTCAGATCATGGCCTTGACTGTTTGCCTTTTCGCAAACTGTTGCACTGAAAACCAAGAAAGCCTCCAGCGGGGGAAGACGCCCTCAGAACCTTTACTTTATTATTTATACTTTATTTATTATATAACGATAAGTGTCACTGTTTGTCTGATTACTTTATATACTGTTGTTAAGATTGTAAATGTCCCTCTGGTGATCAATAAATCCCTATCTTATCTTCAGGGGTTAAAGTGAGCCAGAATGATCCAGAACCTTCGATTCATAAGTAATTTAATCGAATTGGGAGTTTCTTACATCAATGTTTCCCGTTAATGGGAACCACAAAATAACACCAAATATCCATTCCAGTGTTTCCCCTATTCATTCTCAGCAGCGCCCTGCTGTCAGTCCATGAACAAGGCAACTGTCTGTGGTTAGTTCACATGATGTCTGTAATAAACATAAGCAGGACAGTCGCGTACTGTCTAAACTGGTGAAGTCAGTTGAACAGGTGAAGATCACGTTGGTGTTAGCCTATCGGTTCCTAACGGGCTCGGTAGTAAATGACACGATATCATACTGCCGATTCTGTGTTTCTGGCTGAGCTAGACAGAGAATATTTGGTTAAAGGACAAATCCGGCGCAAAATAAACCTAGGGGTTAATAACACATGTGTACCGAGTCGACCATTTTCTGGGATAAGTTTTCATGCTAATCTAATGTGACCAGTTTTAGCGCAAACCGCTAATTAGCTTATAAAGCTAGTCGTCGGAGCACGGGTAAAGTACAAAAGAACTCGAAACCAGTCGAACGACGAACGCCGTACTTGAGCTATGTTACTGGTTACTGGTTGCACAGCGTTTGTCGTTCGACTGATCGGGACTGTTTTCCCAAGATGGCACCCGCCTGTATACGTGAATGGTAGCCTACTGTCTTTATAAACTCTTTTTAATAAACTGTCTGTACACTTACAAAGTTGTCAATGCTTCGGTTTACATGTAGGGACCATCATTATGTTACCGTGGAAGTGTGGTGCTATTTTGAGCCTTGTTAGTGGTGTAGAAATGACAATTTTTTTTTACTTTACCCGTGCCCTGACGACTAGCTTTATAAGCTAATTAGCGGTTTGCGCTAAAACTGGTCACATTAGATTAGCATGAAAACATATCCCAGAGAATGGTCGACTCGGTACACATGTGTTATTAACCCCTAGGTTCATTTTGAACTGGATTTGTCCTTTAAAATAGATCACTGATGCTGTTTGGACCTCATTGTTATGTTGTTATATATCCGTGAAGTTAGCTGGAAGTGAATGTAGCCCCGGTGTGTTTTATGTGGACTGACTGCATTGGACACGCCGTATAAATAAAGCCTTTTAAATGCTTGTCAGCAAGCAACTTGGGGTACTTGCAATTTGGCCTTGTGTGCTCTGATTAATTTGGCATGCAGTTAACACACCAGTCATAATTTTGTTTAAATGACAACTTAGCTGGCAATTGGTCCTGCATGGTGGTCTTCACCACTGTTTGAAAGGAATAAGGAGAGTAACGGGTGAACTAGCTTTGAAGAGGGAGTTTTCTTGAAGTGCTGTGTAGTGGATTGAGCCTTTAAAGTAGTAAGACACTTTGAAGTGTTCAATTAGAGAATTTGGTGTAGTGTTTGTGGGTAGATATGGTCATTCAAAGGCTTGTGCTGGCACGTTTCCTGGGGGGATTTTTTTTCTTTTGATTTGCCTGTAATGTTGTATTTCGCAAAATGGGGCCTATACCTGGTTTATGAAAGCCTTTAATATACACTTGGCTTTCTAAACACATGTTGTATGGTAGACCTGGCCGGGGGCACAGGAAGTCAGACTTTTACATTTCCAACAGCAGTGGCAGCACTTTAACTGACACAGCAGAAGGGGAACTGCGCACAAAACCTACCATGTATTTACGGATTTTGAATAGCATTTTTAAACACATCACAAACGGGACCCACCGTTTTATAAAAAAAAATGATCTGCGGGCGGCCACGTTTTTGCTGTTGGATAATAAAACACTTTACAATATAAATTTCCTCTCTCAATATGTTTAACAAACTGACATTATCACCAGGTGGGCAAGCTGCAGAGCTGATTGATCGCCTCCAATGGGTGGGCTGATGGTTCTTCTCAAACTCTCCCAGCATTCCTCATGCCCTCCCACTGCCAACTGGCGTTCTGCCTGAACCTTCAAAAATAACGTCCTGCTCCTGGCTTCCAAACAGATTGCAGATGTGTGTCATCCAGACTAGTCATTCAAACACGGAATATAAGCCTGATAAACGAGGAAGGGTTTCGGTTTTGGTCCGCTATATAAGAAGGCACTTTGGCTGAAGACATTGATCAATATCAAACATTGACTGGTCTGACAAACATTGAGCTGCTACTATTATGTCTTTCAACATTCCCACAACTGCTTTTGAACCTTCATTATTCAGCCAGTGACTGTTGAGTGAGTGTTTTCAGGTTTGACTATTGTTATGTTGAGAACTTCGAAGATTGTTGACACACAGCCACAGGGTGCCATGAAGGATTTATGGGAGGACATGATGTCTGAATGCAGCAAGTTCAGACATACAGTAGGCTATCCTTCACAGTGTAAGAAAGCAGGCAGACTTTAGGGGTTTAGGTGAAGGAGAAAAACACAAAAAGCTAATTTGATCCACTTGCAAATCCTGAAAACCTTGAACATCTAATATACTATACCACTGAGGGGTTCAACAGGGTAAAACTTCTTGCAGACACACTCGAGATTACTTTATCAGGCCGACCAACTTTACACACTTGGCTCGAGCTGAACCTTAACATAGAATCAGTCTTCAGATTGTGTGTTCCTTTAGGGTTTAAACTCACTCATCAGTGACACACGCTGACTGGGAATCCTGGTAATAAAGACAAATATATAATAAAGTAAATAATCAGAAAAATTAAAAGTAGTATACGCCTGTAGATGTCTGTGATTCTGCAGGGACAATCATTTGCAAATAAGCTGGCTTCGAGGCAAGACTGTAGTGAATTTGGAGCAGTCACCTCATCAACATGAGGTTTATGGACTGAGGGTTGAATAACCTTTCTCCCACTCCCAGTATGCCAGGCTATTTATGACTGTCAAACTCTCTATTGCTTAATGTTGCATAACTCAGTGATACCAATTCCCATTTTAGCAGTGTCTGGGAAAAACTATGTTCTCAGGTTTGGCTATTGTTATGTTGATCTTAGGAGGGAGTCTTCCCCCAGGAACTTATGAGCGTTAAACACTTCATTTCCTGCACTTTGTTCCACTTGTATGCACCAACTTAACTTAACTCACTTTGAATTTGCGTGTACCTCCTGGTTTGAAGGCCTAACAAACCGACTTAAAGGGAGGCTGCAAACAGCACAGAATAAATTAATAAGAGTAATTCTGAACATGGGCCATAGATCGCATATAGGTAGGTCACAATTTGTTGAGCTCAACTGGCTCCCTGTGGAGTCTCGGGTTACTATGTTAAGACTGACCATGATCCATAAAATATTGCTTGGTAGTGTCCCAATTTTTTGTCGTGTCTTATAACTAAGGTAAAGGACACACACAATATTTATACTCGTGGCAGCATATCTGACCTGTGTCCTTATAAATTTAAGACAGTGTTAGGGAAAGGAACTTTTGCCTATATAGGGGCAGTTCAGTGGAACAAGTTAGATCGTTATATTAAAGTCATTTCCAGCCTGAACTCTTTTAAAAAGAGTAATAAGGCCTGGTTATTAGAGAGGGTTGCGGAATAGATCAAAGGGCAAGTTACCTTTTTATTTTTATTTATTCAAGAAAAATGTTTTTATGTTATGTCATTGATTATTATACACTCTGTGAATGTATTGTCTTGTCCTGATGTTATGTGTTGAGGACCACAATGGAAATAAGTCCTGGACTTTATTGTGTTTTTATCCTCGATTGTATTTGATGTCTTTTCTTTTTTTTTTTGTATTCATGTGTAAGGCATTCTTGATACAATTAAATACATCAAATCAAACCAATGTGTGTTTTTGTGTGTAAGAACAAAACACACAAAATTCAGGCGCCATTCAAAATATAAACATGAAAATAGGAATCCTGACTATTGTGAACTCTTGCTGTATACTGTTTGTCTGCCTCTCCCTCTCTCTGCCTCAATGACTGGTACTTCCTGCATGCAGTTCACATGTTAGCAAGATTGGTAGCCTAAAATGCACCAAAATGCCTCATGTTAATATTGAAAACACCTATTAGTTAACAATATTGTTCCACCTTGGCACACAATAGCGAGGCCCGTTAGAGGGCTATGCACGTACTCTTATGGCAGACAGACAGACAGAGCTCAGTCAGGCCTGTGCATCCAGCAGCAGTAGCAGTCTTATGTTGACTCTGAGCCTTGAGGAGAGAGTAGCCTGTCACTGAGTCTGTTGCCAGAGGGAGCCAACACAAAACCCCATGTGACCCCCTCGGAACCTCAAAAGCCTGTTGATATTGTTTTGGTGGCCCATGTTTCTTACTCCTGTAGACCGGTGCCCAAATGTACTGGAGATAGTATTGCATTTTCTGCGCAGCTGAAATTTAATTTAATAGCAGAAAAGTTTTCAACAATCCAAAATATCTGAGGAAACATCAATGCGTTAAACCCAAGGCTTCTGTACTTGTTATTTGATATGCTCAACAGTGCATGGATAAGTCAGAGATATCAATCTTTACACTAATAGTAGTGTGACTGCACCAAATTGACATACAGCCACAGTGTGCCATGATTTATGGGAGGACATGATGTCTGAATGCAGCAAGTTCAGACATTGGCTATTCTCCACAGTTTCAGAAAGTGGTCTGACTTAAGGGGTAAAAATGAGGGAAAATGACACAAAAGGTAACTTAAAAACTTGCAAATCCTAAAAACCTAGAAAATCTGATATACTATAACACTGACAGGGTCAAAGTGCCTTGCAGACACACTCAAGATTATGTTATCAGGCCGACCAACTTTACACACTTGGCACAAGCTCAACTTTGACATAGAATCAGTCTTCAGATGTGTTCCTTTAGGGTTTGAACTCACTCATCAGTCACGCACACTGACAGGGAATCCTAAAGACAAATACATAATAAAGTAAATAATTAGAAAAATGACAAGTATGCGCCTGTAGATGCCTGTGATTCTGCAGGGACAATCATTTGCAAATCAGCTGGCTTTGAGGCAAGACTGTAGTGAATTCGGAGCAGTCACCTCATCAACATGAGGTTTATGGACTGAGGGTTAAATAACCTTTCTCCCACTCCCAGCAGGGTATTTCTGCCTGTCAAAGTCTCAGTTGCCTAATGTTGCATACTGAAACAGGGTGAAGGCTGACCTTGGCTTTAAATATCTTCACTCCTGTCACAGCCCTTAGACACACCATGTCGTTAACAGTGTTGGGCAAGTTACTTCCAAAATGTAATACATTATAGATTACTAGTTACTGTCATTTGAGAGTAATTAGTTATATTACAATATTACTGTCTCTGAATTGTAATGCGTTACACTACTTTTGCATTACTTATGAGTTACTTTCACCAAAATAACAGGGGAAGTTTATTTGGCAGCTAGCTTGTGAATTTCACCACCGGATCAATAAAGTCTCCTCTTTATCCACTTTAATACATCATAGATTATTCATATTTTGTATAATTAATATAAATATGCAAAGTAACTAAAGCTATACAAAATAGATAAGTAAAACGTATAATAGGCAAGTAGGAGAAAATCAAAATACTCAATTAAAAGTACGGCATTGTTGTAAAATGTTTGTTTATAGCACTTCAATTAGAAATTCATGTTGTTTAGTTTAAAACACTCTAAAGGAAATGTTCAATTATAGTGTGATTAAAACTCACTATTTACATTATTTACAGTAGGCTACTTGATTTACAGCTGATTTGTGAAAAGGTAGCCTACACAACCTTATTTAACAGTAATTTAGTTTTACTGCGAACCGTCACAGGAAGTGCTTTTATTTTGAAGTAGGCTACACGGAAGTTGTCTGTTGTGTAGCCTACTCTTGCTAGCTTACTGAGATGCAACATGTCCGTCAGGCTCAAGTTGTTCACTTTCTTGTTTGTAAAACTGCAACATATTGAACAGTAAATGGTCACAGTAAAAGACAAGCGCTTTTGGTCGTCATTCGAAGCCATTCCACTACAGGCAGAGTTACTCTCCACGGCTGATAAAAATGCAATGATATTTACGTGTAGCAAGCCTCAACATTAATTCCCGACATGTTTATATCTGTCAGCCGCTGACGTACCGTCACCTGTTGGGACATACATGCTGTCCGTACCGTCTCTGGTTCTGGCTCTGACCAAGGGAACAGAAACAGGACAGCTCACTTCAACGCAGCGTAATAACTCCTGATAATAATATCCATCTCGCAAATGTATCTGTCTCTGCAGTCATCTCAACCATCGAATACAGCGACAGGAAAATAATACGGCTTTTTTTTTTGCCTGTGAAGAAATGTGCGGTGTTGGTGAATTCTTAAAGAAACCAATGCACCACTAAATGTTGAGTTAAAATGCGTTGTAACTCGCGTTACTGAGATTGTAACGAGTATAATATTACCGAAATTTAATTAGTAATGCGTTATATTACTGCGTTACAGCAAAAAGGAATACATTACTGTAATTGCGTTACTTTTGTAACGCGTTACTCCCAACACTGGTCGTTAAACAATCTTAGTTACGTGTTTGTAACAAATGTCATGACTCGTCAAAAACTTGGGGGAAACTGGGGCACAGCATAATCTAAATCATACATGGCACAATATGTGAACTGTTTATTTTAGAATAACAAATGTACTCTTATATCTGGGGATGGTGCTTGCTCAGTGCTGCATACTTACTGTAATATAAGAAGGACACTCAGGAACACTTTTTCACTTTTCATTTTATAGTTTTTCCTTCATATTGTCTCAATGTATTTAGTTTTCTATAATGTTTGGGTTTACCTCACTTTTGCACCATTTTGAATGTATGTATTGTATTGTATATATTTTGTACTTATTGCACCATGGGTCGGAGAGAAACGTATTTCTCTTTGCTCTGTATGTTTGGCACATATTTCAGAGAATTGACAATAAAGTTTACTTGATTATTCTGCTACGGCTATAGCTCCTAAAAGTAATAGCATAACTTTGTATTACTTTGGCTACTTGTAGCCTACTGCTATCAACATACAATTCAGTTCTGCTTAAATGTTGCTTAGACTCTCCATTAAGACAATAACATCATATCATAATCATGAATGAACTTAAATTAACTCGTTGTTTGTAAAGATAGTGGTATGAAAAGTCGTTTTAAATCATATTAACTATGCCAAACCACCTTAAAATGGGTATACCAATTAAAGGATTGATTTTAAAGTTGTGTTCTGTTCTGGTTTCATTGATTTGATATTGGAATATAATGGATATTTTCACATTAATAGCCTTTGTAGCCTACTCAATTCACTGAAGTCTTAAAAACCTCTCAATACAGCACAGCTGTCATGAAATAACCCAATAAAAACCCATGCTACAATACTGTTTGAAACTATAATACTAACGTATATTTAATCCTCAACGGAAAAATTAAGACATAAAGGGGGGGAAAGTGTTATGGTTCGTTTTTACATCTCTGTGTTCCTAACTACCTCACCTCGCCTGTTGCCAGGTGATAGGTCACGGAGGGACTTGGCGCACATTGATACCTTCAGAAAAGCGTTGGACACGATAGGAACAGCTTGTTGATAAGGAGACTCCGCTTCTGCTTACGCTGACTACACAGGCAGACGAGCGGCCAGAGCTCTGGGGTTATAGAACATAGTCTGTTTAAACTGGTTGGACCTGCGCACCTACTTGTTGAGTTCACAACAGTCCACCGTCGCTCTATTTAAAGAGGCTACAATATGGCACGCGCTCTGGTCAAACGGGAGTCAGTGGAAACAGAGATGCACAAGTCCGAAGACAAAGCAAAAACCTTCGTCTACACCAAGAAGCGGGGCTACGATGTTACCCGAAACCCCCCTTTGAACAAGGTCAGTGTGGGGACAGTTGTGTGAGTTTTCAGCTTGTTTCTGTGAACGACTAGGTTGAAAAGCTAGCTGCTGCCTTCCATGGCTGTAGGAAATATTAGGATTCTGAATGGAGCGTCGACGACCAACCTAAGTGTCAATATGTGACCGGGGGAAAGATAAGATGTTCTGTAATATCATAATTCACGACGTTTGGCTAACTTTTAGGGGGTGGATAAGCTCAACCAGTGATGGGTTATAGGCCTACAACAACGTTTTGCTAAGAAGTTAGGCTAGTATAGTGCCAATGTTTGATTGACACCTAGCTGGCTTAAAGTGTTACATTCTGCTGCATATTTAGTGACGTTTCTCATCTACTCACTACAAAATCAGCAATCACCGGTATTATTTAACACATGAGGTATGAGTTTAATATTTTAATACACGCACAAGTCTTGTTTTTGACATCTGGACCAACGTTCGGAGCCCTCGAGAAGAAAGTGAACGCAACATTAGCCAGGCTGTTTAGGAATCAGCTTTGTGCGGTTATATTTAGATTTAAAGAGACCAAGCGGTGTTGTCACACAGGGAGAAGGGCTTTTGTATACAGCATATTTCCCTGTCATGTATTACTTTGTAAAGACTGTAACGGTGTGGTAGTAATGCATTATGGATGGAAACTCTGGCCTATCTTCCCCCAGTAAGCATTGTGACAAGCTGCTGTGAGCTCACTGTGGAAGTTTAAATATCTTGTCGAGTAACGTTAAGACAAGCCATTGCTGCCCCTATAAATGTTTTAAGATTATTTATGACTGTCTCTTCTTGAAGTAAAATGAGGAACAAAGTTGAAAGTTGCTTAATCATGCAGAAAAATAATGCTGAGCAGCATCCTTGTAGATTGTGAGATAAGGGGAAGACTGCATCCTATTGTGGGTTAACGCTTGTCAGTGTAGTCTGCTGAGATTTTGAATATGCAATTATCCGACATAGCCGTTGCTGTTGAACTAGACTGATTACCCCCCCCCCCCCATCATTTAGACAAATACTTAACAAAAGAGCCTATGGCAGCCTTTGGGCCTTTCCAGTGCTTTCTCTTGGTTTGTGTTAGTGGGTTAGGGCCCCAGAGGTCAGGATGTGGTGACATGGTCTCTGTCCATGGTGCTGACTGATCATCAAAACAACTGGCTGGATTCAGGGCCACTCTTATGTCAAGTGTGCCCTACAAACAGACAGAGTAGGCCTAATAAGTCGGACTAATTTTGGAACACTTGAACAGTCCATTTCTTCCCTCTGAGCTGTTTTCTGCACTCGCTGTTCAAATATGTTTCCCTTTTGGGAAGCTAAAGGAAAACATTAAAAACGGTAGGCTTGTCCATGTCTAATGTTTAAGCTTTTCTGGTTTATTACACTATAGTCTCGCATTGCCAGACCTATCTCCACAGTGATGTGGAGTAAGGTCTGGCTAGAAATGCTGTTTGCATTTCTTTAAACCAACCACAATCACCTTGGGCGGCGCTAAGCTCCGGACGCAGGGACGGTAAATCTTCTAAAATAGTCTCGGGAACTTGTTTTGGTGGAACATTTGCACCCCGCAAAAGAAAACGCCATATATACAATCTTAAATAAAGTTAACTGTTCACACAATACAGTTACGTGAGCTAAATTAGCTTGATACATGGTTAAACCTAATTTGTTCTTACCAGTGTATCTCTGTGTGTACTTCGTCCACAACAATCTCCCCCCAATGGGTCCCAAAGTGTCCCAGTTAGAGAGGAAATGCCAGAAACATATTCTTTGTAAATCTTTACAATCATTACCTGAATGAACCAAGCAGGCCGGCCTCATGTAGCATTTGAATTTTCGTCAAAACTATAAGCTATTTTCAGTGTGTAACGTTAGCTTGATAGCTCTGAGATTGTTCTGTTTCCTGTAGTGAAAGGATTTTGACACACAGTTACCAGCAGTCCAATCACTATGGGCCTACATTTTTTGTTTGAAAGCTGTTCCACTTTGATAAAGGTTGCAGTCAGTTTACCACAATCGGGTGGTGGGTGTGAGCTGATAAGTGAGACAGTGGAGTTCAAACAGGCCAGTGTCAGTGTCAGCGAACATGCTTTCACACTTAGCAGGAAGAGCAACATCCTCTTTTTGACATTAAGTAATATGGTTTATGGGAAACATGGACCTCGTTTGGAGATGCACGAGCACTATGACGACAAGATTTCGCAATATATTTCAAAATGATGCATCTCACATTGCCAGACCTTCCTCCACCTTCCTAAACCAATCAGAATTGTTTTGGGCGGCGCTAAGCGCAGGACAAAATGACAACGCCTCTGCAAAACAGCCTCGGGAAGGAACTTGTTTTGGTGGAATGTGCTCGTTCAAGAGTTGTTTTACTTGTTCAACTGAAAACCCAGATTGGACAGATAGTTTAGCTAATTCTTTGGGATTTACCGGCAATTTCCACTGGATGCTTAACGGCTGCGGAACGGCTCTGGAACATCGGTGGAGTCATTATGTTTCCATTAAAGTCAGTGTGTGTATTTCCACTGACTGCAGAACGTCTGCGTCCCTACTCTGTCCCAGCTCCGGCGGTTCCAGCCCTCCGGAGCAGATACGCAGAGCTTCTATTTTTGCCGGACGCTGGAGAGCTCCGCAGCAATTCAGCACACGGCAGATTGTGCGGGACAGGAAGTCGAGCACAGAAACAAAATTAAAATCCGGTTAATTTTCAAAATAAAATACACCGTGCTCACGGCGGATCATATTTCCCTGCACTACACCTTGAAAACACAGCACAGAGTTGTTTCCCCTCTACTCCTCTGGATGGAAACAAACTGGTGTTGGTTTTGTGGTTCTATTCTACGTGAATTCGCGAGATCTTGTGGGTCCTCGTGACTACAGCTGTCAGTCATGGCCGCAGCCGTGCCGCAACAAATCCGGACCTGGTGGGTATTGACGGACGGCGGAGCACAAGGCCGTTCCGCAGCTGAGCCGGTCCGCAGACGTTCCGCATCCAGTGGAAATCCACAGTTACCCTGCAGAGATCTGAGGAGCTTAACCATAGTCTTCAAAAATCCACTTTTAGAATTAGAATTCCAACACAAAGAAAGTGGAAGGTGACGGACATGTGACCTAAAATTAGGTCACATCCTGCAGAATTTCTGGCGGTACCCGAATAATCCTGGAAATGAAATGTCATTGATATAGACTATGTGAAGATAGATTATAACACAGGTGATATAATATGATATAATACTGAAAGTATTACATAACATGCTGGATATTACCCATGAAATAAAATACATGCAGAGTACTCTGTTCAGCTGCTGTAACATCCTCAGCCTATAGAATAGAATGCCTTTTATTGTCTTTATACACATGTACAACGAGATTGAAGCAACTTCTTTTCCAGTGTCAACATGTATGTAAGAGAAATGTAACAACACGGAATAAAATAAGTAGTGCAAAAGAATAAGAGGGGGTAAGGTGCACAGTTCTGGGACGCTATATACATGTATAAAAATAGAAAGATAAATATGGTTTGTATACAGTGTGATACGCAGTGTGAAATAATGATATTGCACAGTAATGAAATTGCACAGAAAGATCAGTGTTATCAAAAGTATAACATAATAAATATTAAATATTGCACAGTAGGCGGGTATAAGAAAGTCCGGGGGTTGGGGGTAAGACTGTGAAGTGAAGTCATGATGTGGTTGTTGTTGTGAATGGAAAAACTCAGGAGCAGCACAACTCATTTCACATACGTGAAGGAGACTCAGCAGACCTTGATGAATTGCACAGGAGCATTTAGTGAGCACTCAATTGAGGAGAGAATTTAGCCAGGCTGTACAGTTTTTACCAGGATGTGTTATTGTGTCGTGCTATCCCAACTCTCTGAAGTTCCTGCCTTCCTGAAGGTGTATTTTTACTCATGCTGGAAGCGTTACCTTTAAGGTAAACAAAGAGAGTGCGGGTGCCCAAATATGCCAGCAAAGACAAAATATGTTATGTGTTTAGTTTTAATATGGCCTTGGTAGGATGAGCAGCACTGTCTTATCATACAGCTGTTACGTCTACCTTCTTCCATTCAATTGAATTCATTTCAATTTTATTTAGTGTCAAATCACAACAGCAGTTATCTCAGGACACTTTACAGATAGAGTAGGTCTAGATCACACTCTATAATTTACAAAGACCCAACAATTTCCCACGAGCAAGCATGTGGTGCGACAGTGGCGAGGAAAAACGTCCTTTTTACCGGTAGAGCTGGGCAATATATCGATATTATATCGATATCGTGATACGAGACTAGATATCGTGTTAGATTTTGGATATCGTAATATGGCATAAGTGTTGTCTTTTCCTGGTTTTAAAGGCTGCATTACAGTAAAGTGATGTCATTTTCTGAACTTACCAGACTGTTGTAACTGTCCTACTATTTACCTTTACCCACTTATCACATATCCACATTACTGATGATTATTTATCAAAAATCTCATTGTGTAAATATTTTGTGAAAGCACCAATAGTCAACACTACAATATCGTTGCGGTATCGAGGTATTTGGTCAAAAATATCGTGATATTTGATTTTCTCCATATCGCCCAGCCCTATTTACCGGCAGAAACCTTGGACAGACCCTGGCTCTTGGTGGGCGGCCATCTGCCGCTGCCAGTTGGGACACAGAGACACTGATATACAGAAATACAGAGACACAGATACAGATATGGAGAAATATGCTTCATAATAATAATAGCAGTTGGTATGATGAGCAGTGGAAATTATATTACCAATAAAGGTAATAGAACTATGACTAGAACTAATAGTTGTAGCAGTGCAGGGCGTAGCAGGGCATCGAGTAGGAACACGGCAGCAGCTGCAACCACGATCCAGGTGGCACCCCAATCCAAGGAAAACAGCAAGGCGAGAAAACATAAGGACTCCGGGGAATAAGCTCCCTGGAGGCACAAAGTTCAAGTGCTCATCTGCTTGAAAAGGTCATGAGGTTATGTTGATCACTGACCTGAATGAGACCTAAGGGTACCACTGTCTCAACTTACACAGCATGAGTTTGTAAGCTGGAAATTCCACAACACTGGGTGTAATGAGTAAGCTGCTATCCTACTGGCTCTGGCATCATGCAGAACACTCACGGGCACCTGTTCTTGGCCCGCTCATGTTAATATTGGCACCATTTGACCCGTTTAGAAATATTACAGCAGTTTAGTGGGGGAGCTCTGTCCATACCTGACACTCGCCATCTTGAAAACCTCCTGATTTTCTGATGTGAAGTTTGAATTTGTTCAGAGAGCATTTCTTTTTTGTATTTGCCTAACTTATCAAGGGCCCTATCTTGCACCCGGCGCAGCGCAGCACAAAGCCCGACGCACGTGTCTTTGCTAGTTTAAGACCGACGCAGTTGTCAGTTTCCCGTCCAGCGCCCACGTCGTTTAAATAGCAGATGCACCTGCACCCATCTTTGCGCCCATCTTCCCACCATTCTGGGCGTATTGCTATCTTGAGGCAGCGGGAAGTGATCGCGCCATTGACTAACAAAAACCTATACACACAATATGCTTGTTACACACACACAGGGAAGCGCAGCAGCACACAAACATGCAAAAGATTACAAATAAAAATATTACGGTGCTAGTCCTCCATCATAACAGCAATGCTCCAAGGTCCAAACGCGCCTGGCTTTTAAAGGGAATGGGAGATGACACTCTGATTGGTTTATTCCATGTTACGCCTGAAACACACCTCTGAATTAATGAAGACACTAAGTACAACCCTTTAGAACCATGAGTCCGGCGCTCGGACTCTTTTTTTCTGCCGTCAAACTAGCAAAAGTGGATTTGGACACGCCCTAAACGCAGCTGCGCCAGGCGCTTCACGCCGTGCGATTAGATCGTTAAAATAGGGCCCCAAATGTTTTAAATCTCTGTTCAGACTGAGGTGAGCTGTGTTGTAATAGAGGTCAATCTGGGACCTTTAGCTTCAGCGCTTAAACCTAGCTGTTTGTTTACATCTCAATTTACACCTTGTGGCCCTGAATGGACCCAGTGTAGTAGAGGGTTAGGTTGACCTAAATGCATGTGAAAGCATGACCAGTCTAGCACTTAGGATGTTACACTATATGTTGTCTGTTTTAATAAAGCTCTGTTAAGAACCAGGCCTCAGACATTCAAATCTAAAGCCTTTGATGAAAGATTGAAGGTCCATTTAAATCATAAAGTGCCACAGAGACACAGAAATATCATTTTACCTCACGGTTTTAAGACAAACACTCCCTCATACATTTGATTTGCTGTCGCTCTCTTCCCTTTTCTCCATTTCCTTTTGTTTTTCTTCTGAGTAATGTTAAGAGTGAATGTTACGAGAGCCACAGTTCTTTGTTCCTCTGTTTACAAGAAGGCTTTTCTTCTCCCTTTTTTAAAAGTTGGCCATCCTAGATGAGCTCACAGTTTGTGTTATAACATTGGTTTGTTTTGGGGAAAAAATGCAGTTTAATAAGATTTATTACATGGGTGTAAAAACTGGGCTTGAAACAATCGGCAAAAAATTATCTGAGAAACTATCTTTGACAGTTTGTACACAGCACAGTAGTTTGTTCAATCAGGCCACAGAGAAAAAAGAAGGGGAATTTTGAAAAACCATGGTCTCTGTTTTCCCCCGAAAAGAAATATATATACAGTATATTTATTTTTTTGACAAGCTTAGGAATATTGTTCTAAGCTTGATAGCTTATGCCACCATTTTACATAATCATTTTTTATTTTTAACACAAACATTCCTATACTGAATTATGCTGCAAAGCAGGCATTTACCTAATTTTGGTTGGTGGTTGTATATGATCAACCTGAGCCATCTCATGACTTGGCTGAAATGACCCAAAACACAGGCTCCCTCAAAAACACACACACACACACACACACACACACACACACACACACACACACACACACACACAGGTTGGAGTCATAGCAGAAAAAAAGGTTTCTTATGCAGCCAGGTGAAACGTCCACTGTCAGGCCCGTACATGAACCGGGGCGAGGAAATTGGAGGAGAAGGTAGGAAATGGCTGCTAAAGAGTGTTAGTGGCCAGGCACAGGCAGGCTTCTGTGGCTCAGGCAGTGGCACATTGTTGCCCTCCTTCTGATTTCAGCGAGCCCTGGGGAGAGGTATGTTTACCTCCCTCAGCTGGCCCACTTCACCTCTAACAGGAGCCAGTCACAGCACAACCTGCTAATTGATGCTGAGGGACGCAGCGCTGAAAGCAGCCTGTCCGCACATCGACGGGCTTCGATTTCCTTTTAATCTCTCGGCTCTCACACGTACACATGCAGAGCTGACGCGTGTGTTTTTGTGCGTGCGCGCGCACACACACACACACACACACACACACACACACACACACACACACACACACACACACACACACACACACACACACAGCTTCACCTCAATCTTTGGCTAACACTCCCTCCTCCCTCTCCAGAGGTGGAACCGGATATTATAGGTGTGTTTTGTGTGTGTTCACTGTGCAATAAAGAGAAAAAGTGGGGTTCGAGGTGTAGAAAGGCTTCTCTGTGGTGAGGAAGAGAGTGCTGGCCACGCTCCACAGACCTCCTCTGTCTCTCTGCTTGATCACGCATTAATGAGGCATCTGTGTGAATCCCGGCCCTCCGTGCGTCTCTCTGACGCTGGTTCCGCCTGCCACGGCCTTTAAAAAACAACAACAACAACAACCTCCTTAAAAATGCTCTTAGCACCCAATCGGGGATGCTGTTTCACCTCAAACACTGCACTGAGCTGTCGGTGTGTCGGCAGCCAACAGATGCCCATTCACTGGCTCTGTACTGATGGTGACGCGGACTGTAACAAGTGCAGTCAGTCATATAGGTTGGAGAGAATGGGAACTGCAGCGCCTGTCTGTTTGTTGACCTCTTCTACAGTTTCACAGCAACTGTCTGGCAGGCACATGCTACTTGTTTACACAAAACCATCATACCTGACAATAATGAATTGTAGACTCACAAAGACTGATGGTTCATGTCCACCGTGGCGTTGTTTGACGGCAGGGATTGCCTGGCTTCCCAGCATTGCACGCTAGTGTCTTTTCAATGACCACTGACAAGCAAAGATAACAGGCTACACCCTCCTTCAACCGTGATGGCTCAACCTGATTAGATGAATGCTTGGTCGTGGCCCGTTTGGTAACTTTCTCTTATTTTACGAAAATAGTTCACCGGAATGTGTTTTTGAAAACATTTCATGTGAGAAATCTATTAGTTTGAAAGATTTTCGTGAGTTTTCGAAGGGCGGTGAGTCGAGCTGGACGCCCCTGATTTGCATAAAGTAGCCTGGATTTAACTTTATGCATATGAGAAGCGGGTAACTCGACGCCCCGCTTCCTGCTCACATAGACAGTGAATGGGAAGCGTGGAAATGACGCTTGCCAGTGGTCACGTACCATTAATACAATAGGCCCCTGAGTGAGAAATGGTGCTGTCATTCATGCTTTTAGCACTAAATCCCAAGAACTCATATTGATCCCCTTGATTAAACAGTGATGTTTTGTTTATTGAGGTTTCTTAAAAAACACTAACATTATGCATCATTTGAGCCTACGATCGCTGAATAAAATGGACCCATTCCCAGACAGCACTGCAATTGGATGCCCCATTTGCAACCACAGGCTCCACATATGACATTGCAAGATGGCCGGTCAGATGAAAGACTGAATGTCATTTCTTGGCGAGCGCTGAGCAACAGTGTATCTGATTGGGCATTGAGGATGTGCTGGTATGCCAATTGGCGACGGCCCTGATAACCTACTCTAGCAACTGGAAGTAATTAGCCTCTCATGTTAGATTTACTTTGGTTTGGCTGCTACACTTATTGACATTTGTGCCAAGAATAATTTTTTTTTCCTTCACCAGGTTTGCCTTTTTCTTTAAATGAGGCCAACATAAATACATTTAGCAACAAACAAACAGATGGCAAAAAAAGCTGAAATTTTGACTTCTGAAATGGAAATGTTTCTGTAGCTCTGTGGCTCTCTGAATCCATTCCTTTGGGTATGTGTCATGCTTTGTTGGTTGCTGCACAGCGACCGATCTGCTGAGTTTTTCCATGTGAAACATAATGTGCTCCAGTCGTGTTTCTAGCCAGGCCCGATAAGGGTTTTTTAACAGTGCATGCACTCTAATAGAATTATGTCACAATTGGTAAAAGGTGCCAGTGAGAAAACAGCTGGCTCGAGTCAGTGCAGTCTGGAACTTTGATTCCATCTGAGTCATCGTGTCAGCATAACACAAGGATCAAGTTTGTTTTGTGCACAGTCAAGACTTATAAAAGCTTTGTGCTGACAGTTTGTGTTGGTGAAGCATTGCAGTAATGCTTTGTTTGTGCTGCTAGCCAAGGTTCCCACGGACCATGGCAATTTTTCTACATTTATCAATCTCTCAGCTTTCTGGCCCCTATCCATCGTACGATCAACATTTTACATCCTCTCACATCATCTGATGGGTATTTGTGAGGATTGAGCAGTGGTTTTAAAATGTAGCTGTCATTTCTTGACTCCATAAGATGAGGAGTAAACAGTGAGCCCTTAATGATGCTAATTCGAGCAATCAATTTTTGAAATGGAAACCCATCAGCTCTTTCAACTTGTGCATGATTCATCACAAAACAGAATTTGACCACCAGATCGGCACACAGAAAATTCGAATAAATTAATTCTGACAAATTTAAAGTTTTACCCCATGAGTCCTTAAATAGTTTGACATTTCGAAACAAATATTAATTTTCTCGCTGAGAGTTAGGCCTAGATGAGAGGACCACGTCAAGTCTCCAAATTCAAGTCTTACCATTGCGCAGGGCATTCTGACATCATTGCACTGGCTCTGGGCGGGGCAGAAATGATGTGAAAGTGTGTGTATATTACAGGCTGTTTTAGAAGTGGATGACAGTGGTTCTGATGGTTGAGGTTGAACTCGATGATGTTGGCAGAGAGATTACAAGCCTTCGTTTAACTGAGTGGTGAAATTGGAACAAACCCTTTCTCTGTTCAGACTATATGCACGGCAGCTGCACTTGTCAATCCCCCTCACTAGGTGGACCTTAGAGTTCCATGGATGTGTGTGTGTGTGTGTGTGTGGGTTGTCCCAGGTGTGGCCAGGTGTTCCAGGTTGACCGCACGCATTGCTGGTGACCAGACATTCCTCTGATGGACTGGAGTGAATCGGCCAGACAGAAAGAAAGTGCACCCTCGTTCCCCTTCAGTAACCAACGCCAACTTGAGCTTTACCACACACATACAGTACACGCACACGTACATGTACACACACACACACACACACACACACACACACACACACACACACACACACACACACACACACACACACACACACACACACACACACGTAAACACAAACATTCTCTGAAATGTTCATAAAGCAGTTTAAATAGGTTTTAACCTGAAGCCCCATAAGTGCTTTTTATCTGTGTTTTCTTCAGGGCTGGCTCAAATAAACTGAGTGTAATAGGATCAGACAGTCAATTCCACTGTCTCTGCGCACACACACACACACACACACACACAAAATTGTGATGCTGTGTTTATTCAGCAGCAGGTCCTTCTAAATAGCCAAGTACCTCCTCAGCTCACTTTTGTGTTTTTTTGTAAGGTGGTCCTCATTCATGTGAGGACAACGGAGAAGCTGTTAGCTTGTCCCAGACAGAGAGACGGAGACAGTCTGAGCCTCATCACCTTCCTATGAAGCTCATCTCAAGCATCCCACCTCTTTCAGCCCCTCCTGTCTTTTCCCCGTCCACTTCTCGTCAATGCTGCTTTTGTCTGTTATTTTAGAGTGGTGGAGGTCTTGCCATGTCTTAACAGCGGCAAGAATTTAAAGGGAGTATTTTGTTTCAGCAGTCTGCAACAAAGTGGACAGTATATGAACATGATGTACAAATGGTTTTGCCGAGGTCAGAGAGATGGCTATCTTTACGACTGATGATGTGTGGTTGCAGCCCCATGAAAGCAATGAGGAAGTTTGTATTAATGGTGCGAGAAAGAGCTGCAAATCCACGCACATTTTTTTAAGCCAAGCTCAACTTTTGAGAACTTTGACACACTAATTTGTGCCGTTGACTAATAGTAAGCCGTTCTGTGCTGAATTTTTTTTTTTTTTAATATTATTTTTTGTGGCATTTTTAGGCCTTTATTGACAGGACAGCTGAAGAAATGAAAGGGGAGAGAGAGGGGGGAATGACATGCAGCAAAGGGCCGCAGGTCGGAGTCAAACCCTGGCCCGCTGCGTCGAGGAGTAAACCTCTATATATGAGCGCCCGCTCTACCAACTGAGCTATCCGGGTGCCCGTTCTGCGCAGACCTTTGAGGGAACTTAAAGCTGTAGAGTAGAAAATGGAAGAAGCTATTGTAGCTTATTAGCTAATATCTACTTTTATTGAATCCCCCTTTTGGCGAAGTCTAAACCGCTCCGTAAAAGAGGAGTGGTTTGTAGACAGCTATGAGACAGGAGTTGATGGTACAAATATATATTTGTTCATAAAAGGAGAACTTTCATCTTGTTGCAAACTGTCAGTTTACAAACTACACTGTAAACCCAGATTTAGTTAGTTAGCACTACTTATTCTTTCATGTTTTGTTAAAAACCATATTCATTACTAAATGACATTAGTTGTTTGTAATAATCATCTTAAGTATGCAGTGCACCGATCATATTAAGCAGAGATAACTAAGGATGGTAAGTTTCTGTATGGGAGGGGCGGGGTGCAAAGGCTTATGGGAGAAAAAAAAATGTTCTACACGGTTTCTGTCCTAGTTAAAGTGTGTTTTAATAATGTTCTGTTAATGTTTTGGGTGTGCATTTATGTTACCTGGGTTTTAGTTTTGTACGGTTGATTTAGTGTTCGTGTTTATCTACATTTGTTGTTGCACCATGACCGAGACTCTGGGGGGGGACTGATGGGGTCTGGGCAGTGAGGTAGTGTGTGGTCACTCAGATCCATGCCGAGCACGTTGGAAATTACAATCTACATATTGTCATCCTTTCTGTTTTGCTGGAACTAATGTATCGAATACATTGTTCCTAAAACTATACTGTTATAAAGGAAATAACATATTTATAAGAATGACTTCTTGCTATAGTTTTGATAAATAGGGCCAAGTGTTTCTTTAAAACAATTTATTGTATTTAATCTAAAGTAATTTATGTTAACTAATGATTTTTAATAATGACTACTAATGTAAACTTGATTTGTCTACTGCATCAACTTACCAATCTGTGATGATACAACTTGACCTGTTAAGTTTCACCTTGTGTAAAAACTTAAACGGTTTAAGGCAACGGGTTTCCATGCAAATTTCTAGTAAAGTCAACTAATTTGGGATAGCCATGCAAAGTGGCCCTATACGTCACCAAGCTTCCGAACCAAATATTTGGTAAAGACACATGGATTGATTTTTGCTTTGCCACTTTCTGTTGCAACGGGCAAACCATCTTCATCTTCCACATGGTTAACAAACGCTCCCTCCCCTGACTTCAGATGTTCATCACTAAAAGATCAAACGCAAACAAGGATGTTTAAAAAAAAAGGCAAACGCCAAGTAAAGCTGTTTCTCTCTGAAATAAAGAGCTGTTCCCTTCACCATTAACCATGAGCTACAGCCTGACTGGTGACAGTGTTATGGGCTTTTTAACAGCAGTGATGTTTGCCTAGTGAAGACAAGTTCTTTTCTTTTACATTTTTCCTGTTAAGTGCATTTAGAGAAGCAGCTGCCAAGTAGGAGGTCATTTGGTTAAAAAGAGACATTTCTGTCACCACAGAAACTACCAGTGACAACAGCCACTCCAATATTAACTTTGGTCTTGTTGCTTTGCCTGTCGCATTGTCGTTTTAATACTCTTTTTTGCTTCCCTGGTGAGTAATCTCCCCCTGGCATTCGTCACGGTGCCACTGAGTGTAAGAGGGCAAAAGGCGGAGGTATTTCCCTCTTTGGCTAATGTATTATAAAGATGGAGGCGCTACATGGCTGCTGTCATTCGAGCGACTCGCTCGTATGTATTCTGAATGATTCTGAATGTCAGATTCTACGCTTACGAGAATACTTTGATTAGTTGGTGGAAGTAATTACACAAGAATGGGCACATAATTGTGAAAGAACAAAGTTTTTTTTTTTTGTTAAGAATCAACTGAAAAAATTACACAATGTAGGTTTAAGCTGTAATTAACCTGGTTGCTGAGGTTGTTTTAATATTGTTGTTCCATCTGTGACTACACAATCAGACAGGTATTTTGAGACAGGCTCTAAAATGGGATTGGCTCTCTGTGGGACCACACAGAGATTAATTGGAGATTACCGGTGCTAATAAGCTAGTTCAGCCAGTGGACACTTCACTGTGCAAGTAAAGACATCTTGTTGTTTAGGATTTCGCCTCATGTTTATAATTTTTGGTTTAGCTAATGAGCAATCTCTTGGTTGTTTCTCTAGAAAAAAGAGTGTTTTGTTGTTTTATTGTCCTGTTTACGAGGACTTAAGAGATATACTTTTTAGTAAAATGACCTCTATTTATGCTGATTATTGAGAGTTGTGCTTCGAGAAATGATTTTTTTTTGCCAAGCTTGGGAGAGAAGACAAATATTTTCTTTAATAAGGAGCTGTAAAAATAACCTATAATTTTGTGAAATGTTTGAACACATTTTGGTGCCTTATGCACTCATGAGGGTTAGGCACCTTGTGTGCAAGACACGGAAATAAAGAAAAAGCAGTCAGTACAGATGTGTTATCATTAGGAGGGAGTCGCAAACACCTGTAAAGTTAGACGTGGCTGTCGAGGCCCATTCTCTCACCTGATCATGGCCAGTGAATGCTGAAGCACCAGTAGTCAAAAGTGAATTGGCTTGGAAGGCTTGGACATTTTCCCGGCAGCACTCAGGCTCCTAAGGGACCTGGACAGTGGAGCATGAAAAGGCTGCCTCAAGGGGATTGGCTGCGTTTGAAGAACCCTACATGTCCGCTACCTCCACCCACTCAAGGCTGCCCTCCCTAAGTCAACAGCGGCTCGGTTTCCAATGCTGTTTGACCAACAAGCGTGTTTGTACATTTACCTTCTGATTTAAGGAGCCCTGCACTTTCATATTTGCTCAGGATGAGGAATTTAAGACGCTCCTTTTGGTCAGTCTTGCCAGGTGGGGATCACGACTCATGAAAGTGAGAAGGAATCTAGAGGCAGAGTCGCTGTTTGCTCTCTAATGGTAGATTAGGACAAGAAATGTGCTGTTGTAGTCCATCTAGAAAGCTTTAGAATAGATGCTCGTGAAACCTGGGGAGTCGACAACTTCAGACACCATTTCTGGGTTTTTAGTTCTCGTTATGCCAAGATTGCTTCTCTAGTTATTTTCGCTAGTATGTTCTGCCTTGTTAATTTAAGCAAAATAAAATAAAACCATGTATTAAAATATCAAGCAAATAAATCCAGAATGATATGTTCAAAAGATGATAGTTCAGTACAAATATGGCACAAATAGATGTATTCATTTATTTCTGTTAATCTGTTTTTTCCCCAGAGTAACTGCTAATAGCTGCTACAGCTTATCATATTGAGTCCTAGGCTACATTAGCCAAAAAGCTAACCTTGTTTACACGTAGGCAACAGCACTTAGCTGATATAATTTCAAGCAAACTCAGGTCATTGTAATAATACAATGACCTGACACTAACACGCAGTTATCAGGTCATAAAATCACCTGAATCATTCACTTATGAATTGAGTGTAATGACATGTAATTTCTACCAGAAAAACACACACACTGCAGTGTTTTATTAAGACCTTTATTCAAGCCAACAGTGAGATATATATATATATATATATATATATATATATATATATATATATATATATATATATAATATATATATAGGTCAAGCTCCTTTTCTAAACCAACCATGAAATTAAACTTAAAAAGCCGGCACACAGCGCTCTGTTTCTGCCTTGATTGCTCCTCATTTTGTTGTCAGCATGCTTTTTCTCAGTGCTCCTCTCAAACAGCAATATTAGCACAGTGCAGAAATGTTGATTGAGAAAACACTAGTTATCTTTCTGATTAATGTGTTTGGCCCTCTGAACAAAGTTTGAGTGCTGTAGTCCTCGGCCTGCTAATGACTGAATTTGTTGAGCAATGAGAGTGCACATGCAGGCCTTACACGGCACATTTGTTGGGAGGCATTCATTGGGAAAAGCTTAGTCAGGCAGTAAGATCCTGAGAAGAGAAGAATCGGAGCTGATGTGTGCTCTTTCTCTTCCTCCTGAGAGGAAGGGATGGATTTAAAGGGCTTTATTCTCAAGGCAATCCTCTTGAAACCTGCTACGACTGCCATTTTAGCAGGAAACAGATGGGGGGCATCTGGCCTTTTGCTGAGAAAATAGACGATATTTGGACACAAAGGGCCACCTGGTACTCTATGGCTTTACACTGAATAGGATCATATTCAGAAGTGAAAGCTTACATGGGCAAATAATTGACACTGACTAAACATTTAGCTTCATATTCAGTCCCAAGGTTTCCCCCAGAAAAGTTGTTTAGCCCGGTGGTAAGTGTGACGAGGGTCTGGTTGGGGCCAGTCACAGAGCATTAATGTAGAGCCCAGTAGTTTCTGTAATAACAGAGTCATGGAAGGAATCCTGAAATTGAGAATTAAAAAAAGCTATGAGACAGATTTCATAGGGCCCTACATTAAGTCAGTGCTAAAAGCTGACTGGAAATTTGAAAATGTGACTACGTCTAAGTTTCCCACCGAACCACCCCAATTTAACTGTAGTTTAAAATGTCGGTAACACTTTACTTGAAGGTATCTACATAAGAGTGACATGACACTGTCATGACACAGTCATGACACATGAACTCTAACCCTAACCATAACTTGTCATGACAAAAACCGAATGACACTAAAAGAAGTGTTATGTCATAAACGTTTATGACTTGTTTATAATGTTTATGACACGTTCATGACAGTGTCATGTAACTCTTATGTAGATACCTTCAAGTAAAGTGTAACCAAAATGTCTTTAAAACATCTTAAAATACATAAAAATAATTCCCAGTGGCTTAGTCCTGGTAGGGGACAACTAACAAGGCAGAATAAAAAACATGATTCTAGTACAAGCAGGAAAATGACTTTTACGCCATGTAATTCCCGTTCAAACATTTACTGACCTTTTGCTTAATATTTTCTAAAGAAGTCGATTGTGATTAGCCATTGCGAGATATCTACTGTTCTGCAAATCAATAGAAAGTAGAAAAAAATAAGTATATTACCTTGGAGATGAATATTTGTTGACCTCATTGGCCCATTTTCAGAGGCATTGCACTGTAGTACTCTGTACATTGAGGTGTCGCTTCCATTCTGCTCTACAAATTATTAACAATCTCTTTGTGTGTTTTATGTGACATCCATGGCCTATACATTCCTGCACTTTTTCCTGTGCCTTTTATGAAAGATGGACCAAAAGCAAATGTAAAGATTAGACGTGGACTATAAATTCTAACCTTCCTGTAGCAAACTACTTACAGTACCACCTAACAGGCTTCAATCATAGACATATGATTTACTGTAGATATATGGGATGTTTTTAAGCCTTGTCCCACTTTTAACAAATATTACAGACCTTGTCATAAATTTGGTGTACCGTATCATGCATTTATTTCAGTAAAATGTCTTACTTAATTACATTATAGTTCACATTCAGTGTACACTTTGTGACTTCCCTTGGGTCTTCTCTGGATCTTCTAGGCTACATTGATGTGCACTACATTGTCTTTTTCTTCTCTGGTGATGATCAGCCTCAGTGCTGTTGTCTTACGTATTGCACTGAATGACCCATTTGTCTGGTATGTTATACAGGTGGCAGGTTTATTGGGCTCAAAAAAGTCCTGTCTGTCACTGAACACTTATAGCCTTCTAACACAAGGAGGAGAGAGACAGGAGAAAGTGATCTGTCTTTGACTGCCTCGAAGCCATTACAGGATACAGGCCATTACAGCACGTTATTATGGAAGAGATGGAGCAACAAAAGTATAACAGCACAACTTTCCACGAGGAAAAGACTGTTACTGTACAGGCATTACATGTACATTGTGCTTTGACTGCAGCAAAAATGAAACTGGGGGTCTTAATAAGCCTTTTCGTGGAATACATTTTGACATGTTGCAGTAGGAAAAGCACTGTGTAAATAATGAAATTTAGAATGGCTGAATTCCATTTAGCTGCTTCCCTTTTAGGGTCCTATTGTGCATGCTGGCTCACTGTAATGATTTACTGGGTGGTAATTAAATAAATATTTCATAGGAGCATTACCTGGTGTGCAGACTCTTGCATATATTTTTTTTCTGTCCATCACTTGTCCACAGTTTTATCGTCTTACGTTTTTGGTACCCCCTGGGGTAGGGAATACAGTAACCGGTCTAGATAGGCATGCTTTTAGGAAATTTGTTCATACTTGAATTGTGCCATATTTAAAGCTTTGGTGCTTTTCCTACTATGACATGCTATGGAAAATGGCTCGTCCAGGATGTCTCGCACCCAAAGAGAGAATCATACACCTAGACCAACGAGCCCTACATCAGGATAGGAATCATCAGAGAAAATGGGCAAACCTTGTTATCAGGTACCTTTTCAGGAGCAAACTGTTGTATCCTTGCTGGACATTGATGGAAATACCATTCGCTTTGCATGTTTTTGGTCATAAACAGAAGTATTGGACACATTAACATTTTGACTTGATCATGGCACTCGAAAGTTAAGGGATCACCCGGTTTATGACAATTTATCTTGAGGAGGACATGAATGTCAATTTACCATTTACCATTAATCCAATAGTTTTTGAGACAATTCACTCAGAGCCACAAAAGTCCGGACTAAAGTCATTAGGATACATCGTACAAAATTTCAGTCCAATCTAACAGTTGTTGAGATATTTTACTCTAGACCAACCGACAGACAGAACGACATTGCCATCCCTAAAGCCACACTGTGAGCATGGTTAGAAATCCAAATATTACCATAAAGTAGCACTCATTGAGTTACTCATTTGATTGCCTTTTTTATCCTGTTCATTTTACTGGTCTACAAGCAATATTACAGTATTGCCCATACTGTAGGTTAAAGATGTTAAATGAATAGCAGAAACAAAAATGTAATCTTTCTTCCATTTATTGCACTTGGGTTTGTGTTACGATGAAATCGTTACAGGAGAATAGTTGTGGCCATTTGTAATGGAATTTCCACTAGAGAGGGAACTTCCTTTTAACACAGTGTAGACCAACCTTAAGGTAGCTCTGGAGTGTCTCAAGGTTCCCTTTAGTACCTTTCTCACTGTCTCTGGCACACACACACACACACACACACACACACACACACACACACACACACACACACACACACACACACACACACACACACACAATTATGTGCAGTCATGCATACAAGCATACACATACAAACTAATGTGCACCAGGCTGTGCAGGGTTTTCCATTCATCAATGCTACACCTGCAGGCAGAAGGCAGAGTTCATAAATAAACCTCCCATTCACTCTCTGTGTACAAGAAAACTTTTAATCTTACTTTTCAGAATTGTGAATTGTCCGAGGAGAAGTTTTTAAGGAAACAAAGTTGCACCTGTCATGTGTTGAACCGAAAAAAAGAGTCCTATGCATCAGAGGGCAGAGGCCAGCTAGGGTATGGTTCTCTGGCATGTGTGAAGCTCTGAAAGTAAGGAGTGTGTCCGGGAGAAAAGGGTCATTTAAAGACCTTTTGTTTGCTGTGTGTGTGTGTGTGTGTGTGTGTGTGTGTGTGTGTGTGCGTGAGACATCTTTGACCTACCTTCACTTTCACATTACGGCTTCAAACTCTCTAACTCTCTCTTGTCTGAATGTTGAGAGTACCACTTAGATGTATAGATTTGCTTTTTTTTATATACAGTATATATATTAAAGCAAATGTCTAAACCAATGGGCTTTTCAGACTATTTTGACACACTGTGTACATTGTCTAAAATTCACAAACATTTTGGTAGCCGTGTGCTTACATTTGTTTTTGACTTCCAGTGAACATGTGCTAACCGTGTGTCAGCCTAACGTAGCCGCCTGCTCCACTGAATAATTTGATGTGCTTCCCTGGCTCTAGTTTCAGAGGAATCCCTGATGAGATGATATAATTCCTCATGCTTGTCCCTGTCTTAAACATAGCAGATATAAGCCCAGCCAGAAAGCAGTGAACATTCATCTCTAGGGAAGTGGGTCAGAGAAATCAACACTGCTGGATGTTGAGGCAATGTGTTTAGAGTTAAAGCTGTTTGACAACACTTTGATGAAAATAGTGACAAGTACATTGGCAGCAGAATTGATTAGTGTGGTCAGGTTGCAGCTAAAGGGCTCAGGTTTCTGTTGCGCTAAAGTCACCTCAGGAAATTGCTTAACCTCTACTCGCTGCAGGGGCACTACAACCTGGCTGCTGCTGCTGCTGCTGCTGTACTACCAAAAAGTGAATTCTCGTAGACACGTAGAAAGCCAATGATGTAAAATGTTGACGTATCATCATCTTATGTATTCACAGTTCATACTTATCTGAAATGTTTGCATGAGTTGACATAATGCACAGTGGCCTTTAAGGTGTCACAATATAGGATGTCATAAAGGATTTCAGTTTGGAATCCTTTCTGGGGTATGATGAAAGACATCTGTATAGTGTAAAACTACAATTAAAGTAAAAAATCTCTCTCAGATGACTCACGTTATTCTGTGTATTTGAGAAGATGCTGAATTTGATTAAAAACTACATATATGTGCTATGCACTACATACTAATCTTTATACTGCTTTGGCTGTTAGTATGCAAGATAAAAAGATACTGGACAGAACATCTGCTGACAGATATCAATCAAACAAAGATAAACCACCATCATTGTGCATTGCTTTGTGGGACTATAGTGTCTACTTTAAAAAAACAACAACATACATGATATTTTATATTTTTATTATTTTCAACAAATGCGATCAAAAGCGTTAGACCTACAATGAATTGATCAAACTAAAAGTAGTGTCTGTGTAGCTAAGGCCTGATACATCTCCGTGCCATAGAGCTCCATTATAGAACTCATCAATGAGCTGCACTGTTGCAGTGGGTGACAAGTTTTATTTGAGTTAATCTGTATTTTTATTGGAGTGAAAACTGTCCTCAAATTTGAATAACGTTTGCTAAAAACTACAGTGCCCAGCTGTCTTTGGAAGTGTCTTCAGTAATGAGCTCATAGCTGAGTGCCACAGGGTTGGGAACTAAGGGCGTTTTCACACATGAAAGTCCGAACCAAGGTCTGGACCAAGGTTCATGTTTTTGTTACATTGTATACATTTGATCGGGTAAGTTTTGGTTTCACGGCAGTTATGCAAGCACACTAAAGATCTATACGTGACAAAACTACGTCCTGCCGTCATCACATACGTGAGCTGCGTCTCCAGATGCTTAATAATTGATTGGTTTGTTGACAGGCTTCCCCGTCCTCTCGTCTCCTCTCTCTGTGTCAGAGTTTTTTCAGCTGACTGCTGCTCTCCCCTACTGCCGCGGCTCTTTTTGTTTTGTTGTGATGTTGAGAAGCAAGACACTGGAACTTTCTGGAGAATTTATTCAGAGACAAACGGAAACCTACACAGTAGCCTACATTTACTACCACTTAACAAATAAACTGCTGATGTATTCTCTGCTCTGAGAGCCGACAGCTGTCTCCTCTGAGCGTAGTCACCGTCACTCTCTCTTTCATGTAGCCTACACACTAAGCACCGAGCTATTCCTTAAAAAGGAGCTTCCCCGGTCTTGTAACACGAGGAGAGCCTGCCAGAGCTCCTTGTATTTGGTCTGAAAGTCCGAACCATCCAAAAAATGCTTTCACACTGTAAACAAACCGGACCATGGTTCAGTTTGGTCCGGACCGAGACCACCTCTTTTGGTCGGACCAAAATTTGGTCTTTTGATCCGGACCGTGGTCCGGGGGAGGTTTCACACCTCTAATTTTGGTTCGGATCAAACTGAAAAGTCCGAAAGTCCGGACCAAATGAGGTATGTGTGAAAACGCCCTAAGATAGTATCGAGAGATGGACTAGAGCTTTTTAAAGGGATTTATTAACAATATATAGAATAGAAATATAGAATAATTCCATCCTTATCCAAAACATGAATGACATCTTTGAGAATGAAATGTTTTTTTACATACTTTACTCTATTGTGCATGAACTGTATGTGATGATGAAAAAGTCATCTAATAGAGCTATTTTGTAAATGCACTATATATTCAAAGTCTGGTTAGAATGAGTGTGCTGTTTGGTATTAGGACACAGCTTAGGTCACATTTCTGTGAGGTCATATGTGAGCTGCTGTGTAGCACAGCAGGATGACTGTTTTTAGGATAGGTGGCCCTTCTTATGTTGCTTCTGTTTCCACTTGATTGCTAATGCCTATAGAATTTATATAGTGTAGGATGACTGCTATGGCCATAAGGAACAATAAGTGCAGTGATGCCATTAGACTTGCTTCCTCGAAATCAGGGAATGAGTTCCTGTGAAGCGTGGGCCCAATGTGTAGCTCTTTAAAAAGATGATTTAAGTTTACCATGGAACCCGCAAAATTTGCCTTTTTGAAACCCAAGAACATCTGTGGACCGACTCCATATGGGTGTATAATTTGAATGATTGACACTAATACCGAGACCCCCCCCCCCCATTGTACGAGAGATATCCCATCATCCAGTGCAAAATATTTGACGCCAGCCATGCTCTCAAGCCTGCACACACTCTCTCCTCCCTTTCTGTCTCTCTAGGTGATTCCTTGAAAAGAGAAGAGATGGGTGGGGTGCCGGAGATTATTTATATAAGTGAGGAGGACAAAAGTCTCCGGGGTACTGTAGAGTTAAAGGGGGCGGGTCAACAGTTTGAGCATGAGGGGCAGTATTGGTGTTTGATAAGAACCAGTCCAGTGCTTGCCTCCATTTAGAGTCTTGGCTGCTGTATGTTTTGCAGATCAAGCGCAGAGAGTGAGACTGAACACACACTATGCATGCACAGACGGGCATGAATGAATGCTTTAATTTTGCCCTTCACTCCCTCTTTCTCTCTTTTTTCCCTTTTATCACTCCTCCAACACACACTTAACATCTTACTCTGATGTAAAAATGAAAGAGAGCTCATGAGAACACATCATACGTCACTAAATTGGGCGTGTGGACGGAATGTGCACTGGAAACCATTAAAGATCGCACTATTGACGTTTAACACCTGCTCATTTACTCTCTTTCCATCTCCTTTAAAGTTTGGCCAGAAGTGGTTTTCAAAGGCCAACACCAATATTTTGGATTGGAGCTGCAAATAACATATTTAGTTCCAAGTCCTCAAAACCATACAATGATATAGGTCGTTTATTTTTAGCCTTTAATATGACCAACAGGAGGGTAGCGCCCGTTTTCCGTCCTTATACTGTATCTAAACCAGAGAACGTAACGGTTGTAACGGATGTTGTGAAACGGTCGAAGTTTGGTCATGTTTAGGCACTAAAACTACTTAGGTATGTTTAGAAAAACATCGTGGTTTGGCTTAAAATCAGACATTACTTCACTTCCGGTTACGCACGTGAGGCTGAACATGACCTAGCTCCATTTGTTCCATTAAGCTAAAAAACTTTATTACTTTTATTTTCAAACGGGACACAAATCCCGGTCTCCTGGGTGAAAGTCCTGTGTTTGTCTGACCACCCCAACCTGCTGCTTGACGCCAAACTTACTTTGTCACATTCTTATCTGCTTTGCTCCCTTCATAACAACTACGGTCACTAGAGGGCACCGCCACTATAAACGTAAATATGAGTTGTAATTTCTGCTTGAACGAACGACATATGGGAGCGTTTTTTGAGGGAGGACAGTCTCTTTAGTCCCTAGAAACGTCAACATTGTCATGCAAGAAATTCCTAAATTCATTGATCACCAGATCAGCCAGAAAAAAATAGAAGAGGTTCATAGAAGAGGTATATGTAGGTCACCATGACAGTCTTCATCAAAGTCTGTCTCCCCATTCAAACCCTGTTCTCTTCTCCTCTCTGTCCTTTAGTCTTCCTTCCTTTTTCTTCAACGTTCCCTCCATCTTTCTTCCATCCCGTCTTAAGCCTTTTCTCTCACACATCGCACTCTCACCTCCTAAACCATGTCCTAGTCATGTTTTTTGGTAATCTGAGGGGACAGTCCAAACCCCGCCTGCTGTGGCTGGGTGAAAGCAGCCATCCAGCGGCCCTGAGCTGGCCGTTGTGGTAGAATCTAACTTCTGAGGAGTCAGTGAGAATCTGTTCATCTTGGGCTTCACTCCCACAGCCAGAGAAGCAGGGAGTGGGATCTGGTTGGTGTCATGTCTCCAGTAAAACTCTCCTTGGCCTTTCCAATTTACAGTTGTTTATTAAGTGTTTCTTCTATGGGAAATCTCTGGACATCTTCAGTAGCCTTCAGTACTGACACAAACCAGACGCTTTGAAAACTTACTGCATTTGCATTAAAGGAGAGGCGCCCTCATCTTGTTTAGTACCATAAATCAGACTTCATTTTTGCTGTAAATCAATTCAATCTCCCACCTTCTGTTCCTGTGGCACTGGTGGTGAACATTTTGTATTTTGCAATTTTATTAACAGACAACAGCAAGCACTAAACACACATAGGTATTATAAGAAAGGGACAAGTGACTTAGTTGTCATCCATTTATATACAGTGCAGTACAGTATATAGATGCATATTATCAACACTGTTCTGGTGCTGGTGTTGTGTTTAGGTGTGAATGTGTCTCTGCCCTTCCTCCCTTTGCTGTTCTATAATGATCAGTTCAGGGTCATCTAGTTCAGTGGTTCCCAACCTTTATCCTTGGCGCCCCCCCTACTTAAGTCTAAGAAAAGCTGAGCCCCCCCTCCAAAACCGAAGTGGAGGTAACTCTCGAGATAGAGCCTTACTTTCTTTTTTGATAGAGAGGAGTTATCAGCACTTTTACGTTTCTCCGCCATGTTTCATTCATAAAATACTGATGCCGTGGCGGGATGATAGCAGCTAGCAGCTAGCAGCTAGCAGCTGACCTGATGACAGCAAGGGTCCCAGGTTAAGAGGTCCCGGAGGTTTGACCTACTAAGTAGCCTGACTACAATTTTAAGCGAGAACAAAAATACATAGTTTTTATACAGACTTTTGTATTCATTATATATTCTAGTGTATTATCGTAATTTGTTTAACATGTGCAAATATTTTTTTTTTTTACCTCAACCTCAAACCAGATAAAGACTTGCGCCCCCCCTGTGATCTTTGCCACCCCCCTGAGGGGTCCCCGGACCCCAGGTTGGGAACCACTGATCTAGTTCACTCTGTCCCTGGAAATAACCTACTCCCTGTCACACAAACACTGCAATGGCCATTCGGTTTCAGTTTACTCCTCTCATTGTGTCAATTTCTTATTGTGTATCTGTATTGTGTTCAGTTAAATATCAGTAGCTATTGACATATTTGTCCTGCCAATGTCATTTTCAGTTGATGCGTAGGCAGCGGTTAACTGAACGCTTTTCCACATTGATGAAAGAAATGTTGATTAAAGAGTTGCTATTTAAGTTGACTTATGACAACTTGTAGAGCGTCATCAATCACATACACGTTTGTGGCCATTTTCCTGTTGCTATTTTCCATGATGAAGAGGACGCCCTTATTCTTAATCCAGTTAACTATTCTCTGATTGCTTAACTGTTTCCCCAACTGATGGAAACAACTGTCAGGAAGAATAACAATAGACCTATTTCAAGGTTGCTGAACTAGTTCTTTAATCAGACATCAACATGAACACACTATGCATCTTCACCGGGGGATCAGTGTTTTAAATCAAATGTCAAAATATTCGGAGTAAATTTGAGACGCGTGTAGAATAATGTGTCATTGTCCACAGCACCAAAATCTAGTAAATGAGGTTTGGGAATTTGGAAAATGCTCCCCATAGTTTACGGATTGGTGTGATCTAACTAGGCTTGATTGGTTGTCATACACAGCTTGCATGATATGCATTGGATAGTCAAACTGCACAAGCCTGGGGCCAAGGGAGCTGTTTGTCCAGTTCAGACCAAAGATTCGCGACGAGACGAAACCGTTTCAGAACACTGCAGGGAAAAGTTGCAGTGGTGGGAACTGGCACATCTCAGCTCGACTTAATCTGGCTTGCGGCTCTGCTTGTCAAATTGCCAGCGGCTGGTTTTAGAACGTAAGGAACGTCACCTGTTTCACAGCACCTGTTTTAACGAGTTTGCGGGGTTATCCCCTGAAATTGACAAAACACGGTGCTTAAAGCAGGTGCGTAGCACCATATTCCGGACCCTGTACATAGGCATTTCCTATGGGCCCCTCCCCGCATCCACGGCTATTCATTTTGGTATGTTTGTGGGCCCTCCTTACATGACGGCCCTGTATATTAAGTCCCCTTTCTTCCCCCAGTCTGACGCCACTGGCTTAAAGTTGCCAATGTCAAACGGGGCTAAAGTGAACACTGGAATTTGTGTCGTTTTTGTTGTCGTAGAAGTTCAATGTGAATAGTATAGCCGTTATAGCCCTGGGCTAAGAATATGCAGTGTGAAAACACCTATTGTAGACTAGGCTATGACCCACAAAACAGAAAACACCTGACATGACTTTGGTGAATGTGCATATCATGTTCATATTATTCAATGAGTTCAACGTGTTAAACACATGTTCAGTAGACCCATGTCTGCTGTATGAAAGGCCCATAAATCTGTTGTGAAGTAGCCGGCATGGAAGATGTTCAACCATCGTTGATGAGCTTACCCTTCTGTGGATAGAGTGCTCATAGTACTTTTATTGGTTAATTGCTTCCTGTGTTCTAGGGAGATTCCCTGCTAGTGACCTTACTCTGTGGTGGATATGTATTTGAAATGTGCTGGGAAGCTCTTTTTTTTGTGACTCCTAGGTTTTGACTTGGACGACTAAAACTAGTGTACTTGTGCCAAGTTGCCAACCAATCTTGCCTAGTGCAGCTTCAAATGATTCCTTTGATTTCAGCTCAAACCATATCACAGCATCTCTCTCTCTCTCTCTCTCTCTCTCTCTCTCTCTCTCTCTCTCTCTCTCTCTCTCTCTCTCTACGTGGCAGCACCAGAGAGAGGCTGAGCTGAGTGTGGTGGTGGTGGTGAGAGTCTGGTAGTTTTGCTGTTATATAACCAACCTGGTTGGCTGGCCGATCACATCCTAAAAGAGCTGTGAATACTGGCCCAGTCTGAGTGTTCCGTTACATCCAATCACCCCACCAGCTAGACGCTGGCAGCCTGATCAGTTTTTCTTTGGCCTTCAGAAAAAAGCACCCCCGCCTTCTTTCTTTCTTTCTTTCCCGCTCTTTTCTTTGTTTTTGTCACTCTTCACCCTGCTATTTCTCTCATCTCTGGGTTCTATCCTCTAATCCCAACTATGATAACTATGGGATAAATCTGTCATTCCACTGGGCTATCCACTCTCTTACCCCCACCAGCTGTTTTTACAGTGTCTAGACACACCGATATTGATTAAACAAGAGGACGCCACGGTGTGCTGCTGGACAATGAGGACGTCGTGGAGTGTAGGTCTTCTCCTGCGGCAGGCTTAAATAGACTCACCGCTCATCTGTTTGTGTCCTGAATCAGGGTTTAGGGAGGCTTTATGCGTGTGTGTGTGTGTGTGTGTGTGTGTGTGTGTGTGTGTGTGTGTGTGTGTGTATTTTTTAAACATCAGAGAGTGTACCTACCTGTTTGTACACACTTTATGTCTGGATGCAAAATCATGAGTATATTTATAAAGGCTTGGCTTAAATCTGCATTAACATCACCATTTTTTGCATTGTGTGTATATGTGTGTATGCTTTTATGTGTGTGTGTTTATAAATACTGGAGCGAAGAGGGAGACGGGGGAGGCATATGACTCAGTCTTTCCTCCAGCTGTTGGCCAGAGACTCCCCCAGTGCGGGTAACCGTCGGCCAAACCAGAGAACTCATCAGACGATTGTCTGATTGTTGATTAATTGAAAAAATAAATAAATAAAAATTTTTCCAAAAATTGTGAAAAATGTCGATCAGTGTGCTTTTCCAAAGTCCAAGATGACGTCCTCAAATGTCTTGGTTTGTCGACAATTCAAAGATATTCAGTTTACTGTCACAGAGGAGAGAAGAAACTAGAAAGTATTCACATTTAAGAAGCTGGAATCAAACATTATTCGATTAATAGAGTATCAAAATAGTTTAGCAGATTAATTTGATAGTGGACAACTAATTGATTAATCAACTAATCTTTGCAGCTCTAGCACCGACTGATAAACTCAGATCCTCTTGTATGCTGCACATCTAACTGTACCAAACAGTGTGTTGCTGGAGTCCTGGAGCAGTGTGGGGAGAACACGTGGCGGTAATACTGGGGTAAAGGAGATGGTGCGGATGGCCGTGTTTATGGGAACAACCTCAGCAGTCCTTTGTTCCCTGTTTGGTCAGCTGCAGTTCAGACTCTAACGAAGGTCTGAGGTGCTCTGACATCACCAGCAGAAATGAATCCAGATACACTATGGTGTAACAACAGTGTGGGCGAACTCAACCGCTGTAGATGACTTTCTCACAGTCCTGTTGAATGTTATGCAAATGTTAGCCCCCCCACAGTTTCATTTCAAAATCAACTTTTATATTGGCAACCGCTGAAGAGGTTCTACACTTTACTGCCAAAGGTTTTCCACTCTCTACCTTCCAAGTGGTGAAAATATAGTACCATCACACTTTGACTCACTTTAATGTAGCCTACAAGCAGGCCTGCAGCAGGTTAGTCTCACATTGCCAGACCTATCTAGCTTGTTTTTGATGTGAAGGGAATACAGGCATATAAGTCCGTTGATCCAGACTAGTAGCAGGTAAACCAACTTACATGGGGTGAATCCACCCCTTAGATTCAGGTTTATCAAAAAAATACATAGTACATGCAAAGAGTTATGCAAAGCCAACAAGATAAGTCAGTGGAGGTTTTTTTATAGTACAGTGCATCATTTAATTTGGTTTGTTCAACCTATAACAGCAATCACTGCCATTTAAGTCAATGCTTAAAGGTCCACTGTGTAGGAATTTCTCCCATCTAGCGCTGAGATCATATATCAATCAACTCTCTCACGCCACGCAGTTCAAAGTACGTATTACAGCTACGGTAGCCTTCACGCTTCAAAAAGACGGTCTCTTGCTCTTTTCAATATCCTTTTTCTTTTCTGGGTGAAGAAGAAGACTCCTGTTCCTGAAATAGATACTAGTTTAATAAACACAGGATTGTTCTGTAAAGTACTTGCAGAGACAATCAAATCTGCGAGTCGGGCAGCAAGACGCTCCGCTTCTGAGATGCTACTGGTGTGGTATGGCGCGTGGCGGAGGACGGAATAAAACCGGAACGCAGCCGGAACGCAGCGCAGACGTGCCCAGTGGAGAATCTGAGTAACAGTTAGTGACTTAATGACCTGTCAGTGATATGACCTAATTTATGCTTCTGCGGTAAATCACAGACAGACAGCACACAGACAGCAACTACTGTGATTGGTCCGTTTGGCCGTGGCTTGGTAGCATCGCATTTCCCTCTACTCCTTTCCATGTTCATCTTCTACGTAAACAACATGAAATCAAGGAAGGGGTTAACGTTTCCTGCTACAGCTTTCCGACCGTGGTCAGAAAGAACACTTAGTTTCTCCACCTCCGCCGCCAGAGTCGGTACTCGCTCCGAAGCTAATACCTGTCACTCTCTCACTCGCTCTTCCACACCCTCCCCAGCATGCACACATACCGGCTCTGCTATTCTCTTAAAGAGATACTGTACACTAGAACTACGCAGACACACCAGTGCACAACCTGAGGCCACTTATGTAGGCTACATGGTAAGCTCTGCATAGAGCCACCGCAGTCTATCCGAAATCCTTCTTTAAAGGGGAAATTTCTGTATTCTCACCCTGGACCCAATTTTCCTTTTAAATTGGTCCAGTAATGAGCAAGAACACTGCACCAGCGAACCAGGCTGTAATGACATCCTTTGGGGCATTAGTGACCATCAATGTGCATTAGAATTTAGATTCTCTGCCCGAGCCCAAACTTGGCCCGAGGATAGTGTCGGGAAATATCGGCTGATATTTCCCGACTCTATCCTTGGGCCTTGATCAAGCATTTGTGTTTTTTTTAATCATTACTTTATTAGCCTAATTGGGTGGGGAGAAAGCTATGCCATAATCAGAAATATTATATAGCCTATATTTTTAGGCCTAAGTAACAAATGTGTACAAAGTTGCACAAGTTCGGCTACAAAGTTACAAAATGCAACGTGTCATGCACAGCGTCTCTTCCACTCACATGCATCACAGCGGGCCTGCTGTGCTGTATTGTGTAGCTTAAGTGTAACATGGAGCTTGAAGAAAGAAAAAAATAAAAACAGCTAGGAGAATTAACTTTGAGCAAGTTTGGAGGAAAGTCGGAGGGATGGAACCATTTTAAACAAGTCGTGGGCAGTGACAACATATGTGTTGGCTTTGTCGAGTGCATTAAGTGCGGCACGCTGCTCGCTTATGACAGCATAAAGCATGCTTGCCATGGCAGAAAAGATACATACATTGATTAAAAATGTAATAACTTATTTCACCAGTAAAATTCCTGTTAAATGACAAAAACAACCACTGGATGGGAAAAAGGTATTTTACAATAACTTTGAATGCAGCACAAGGCTGGCGAGGTGAGTTTCAAGTGAACGCAACATCTGTGTTGTTTTTCAGACAACAGCAGCTACAGACTGTCGTACGTCTCGGTGTTGGAATCCTACACAGTGAAATACAGACAAACTTTTACACCGTTTAGCTGTCAGCATTTTAACCGTGTTTACTCCAGCTGCTAGCTAACGGTAGGCTAACGTTACCTGCTGCCAAGTGTAGCGTTAACTAGCTTGACATACGGCGATGTTTCGGTTGCCTCTAACGTCTGTTTCAGAGCATCAGAGAGAAGCACAGGCATTTAAGTGGCACCGAAATGAGGCAACGAAATCCGTGTTGCTATTCGGTCCGGTAGATAACGGTCGTTAAGGCACCGGTGCCGTATAAGCACCGGGTCTCGGTACCCAACCCTACTTCTCACGGACTTTACCCTTTTGACTTAGAATAACGTGATATCCTCTCAATGACAGAAGATTAAAAACGTTGTTATAAAAATGCGTGCAGTGAATCAACTCTTTCTTTGCCTGACAACAGACATACTTTTAGCAGAAGCCAATCACGTTGCACGAGCATGTAGATGAGGTGTGTTTGGCAGTGCAGACCAGTAGACAGAAAACAGTTGATACCTCAGATCATTTCATTTGGATGTAAAGACTTCCAGGGTTTCCTGCAGTGTTTTACAGGGGCGGCGACCTCCCTCACCTGAAATAAAGAGCTCCACTGCTAACTTCAGAAGGTATTATATTTCTACTTCATTTACTCTACTTGGACTTGACTTGGGACCCAAGAAGTATCAGCCTAAATCATTTCCTGTGTTTAAAATGTTGATTAACGCCCTGCGTTAACACCTTTTAAACCTCTTTACTGCTTTTCAGTGGGACTGATGTGGTTTACCTGCTGTTACTGTAATGGGCTTTTCCATTTACTTTTCCTTTGCTCTGTTTAACCTCATGAAACACTGGAACATTTTGCATCAAGATGCCTCATAAATATCACTGACTTCACCTGAATTGTTAAGTTCAACATCCAGGAAGACATTAAAAAAGCTGTAGGGGCACTAATGCAACATGAATGCGAGACAGATAAATGAGGGGAAGCGGGGTTAAGATGGCTATCACTATACATCACTTTCAGCAAGTGGTTTTACTGATAAACAAGTCCTACAAGAAGGCCATCTCTTGTAGTGCTTCAGCTCTGCCTCTTGTGAAAAGAAAGCCCTCCCTCTCCCACACAGCATTGAATAGAGAAGTGCTCTGTGGCCACACACATCTCTGCCAGGCCGTATCTCCGTGCCAAACATTTGAGCCCTCTCCCTGTTGGAAGGCCTGTGGGCTTTTGTCTCCGTGTCTGATCTGCTGTGGTTGAGAGGGGCTCAATAGGGGAAAGGCCTCCCTATCGTGTTAGGCTCAGGTCTCACTCAATGGGGCTTGTTTCTCCCAGAGCAGAGGGCATTTCCATTGAAGCTGCAGCTCAGACAACACACAGGAAAAAGAAAAGGAGCGGAGTGAGGCATTTTTATTTAGAAGTGGGATTTGTGTGTTGGGAGGGTAGAGGACTGTGAGCAGGAAGGTCCCCTCCTCTGTTCTTATCTGGGAATCTCACAAGCTGAATCAATCATGGCTTTGTGTGGAAAGGCTTTTGAGGGTTAAAATCTTCGGTCTCGAGTTTTTCTTTGTCAGCACATTGACAAAATTGTTGATCTAAACCAGTTATTTAGTCTCACAGTGAGTCACAAAACCATATATTAGTTGAAAAAGGAGTTACCGCTAAAGGAAGAGATGATTTCATTTTCTTCCACTGTGTAAAAACATGTTTAAAGGAATGTTCTGTGCTTTGCATGTGATATGATCTTAGAGGATACTACAAATATTATCAAAATTGCATTGGAAATTGACGACATGTGAGACAAGGCTGCACTGTATAGCCAAAGTAGCTACTGCTCCTATATTGCTGGTTGCATCAGTCCATTCCAGGTAATGTTACAAATGAATAAGAAGGTCTGTCTTATGGCAATTTTGGATTTATAAGATTTTGAGGCTGTGGACGCAGAGCTGGGCTAAGAAATGTAACAAATTAATTGATTACAATGTCCAAGTAACTCACCCAATACTATCCCTGTTGCCTGAAACCTAACTGGAAACGTGTCACCCCCTTTTTACAGATATTAGCAATTTCATCAGAAGTTTTGATTTAAGTTCATATTATCCGTTCTGCATCTGCATAGTCCCAGGGTTCTGTGTGATGTGAGTGTATTTAAATTGGACCACTGTACGCACCGACTGCCCATGTGCAACAAGGTGGCCTTTTGCATTACCCATTGCAGTATGACATGTGCTGTGTGCTTTAGACTACATGAGCTGTCGATAAGATTTTTTTTTTCCAGTGGTCATAACAATATGATCATTTTGTCAGTTTTATACGAACATGACAATTAAGTCGGTGCAATAACAATATGATAATTTTGTCAGCGCACGGTCTGACATTTGTCAGTGATTGTAATTTGCCACTGCACAGTGTAGAAAGTTGCATCAGATTCTCTTAATGCTTTTTACACAGAAAGTGAGATATAAGAAAACATTCCAAAGGAGAAAAGTTTGACAACAGTGTTAATGTTCTGATAAGGAGCCTACTCTTGTGGGTGAACTAAACCAAGCAGTGGCATTAAGGAATTGAACTCTATCCAGATTAAGGACAAGTCCTACTGTAATGAAGGGAGTGGCTGTGCTGTGAGCCTTCAGCCCTCTCTGTGTGGTTGTGGCAGATGGAAATGAAAAGGTTGAGGTAGCAGAATGTTTAACTTTCTAAACCTTTACGCTGGAAAGTTGCAATAAACCCACTCTTTGAACGCCCTGGGAAGCACAGCAATGCATTTTATCATGTTCAAAGAACTTGCACTTTCATCTTTCTTGTTTGGGCATCTGGTGAACTAATTAGCTGTTTCCTCTCCGCTGACTGTTTTGGGGTGGGCATGGCAGCAGTCCGAGATTAAGGGGTGGCACTGGCCAGTGGGGAGATTGCAGGTTTGGGTTGTGACCACGGCTTCTGGAACATGGAGCTGCGGGCATCACATGTGTTGGCACAGGGTGCGGGCACTTCAGATGTGGTCAGGGACATGTGGAAGCTTTCTAGGGTTTATCCTGCCCAGCCCAGTTTAGGGCTCTGAGGGGAGAGAGAGAGACGGCATTACAGCAGTCACACATACAAAACCTGTATTCAGACAAACGACAAACGTGTGTGTGTGTGTGTGTGTGTGTGTGTGTGTGTGTGTGTGTGTGTGTGTCACACTGTACTTTGGTTGTGAAGAATGTAAACCAAAAAATACATTTAAGGAAAATGTTGAGATTTGTTCTATTTATGATTGATACATCCCTGAATCGTCTGTTTGCATGTTTGACTTGTAAAGTGCATACTTCCTAATTACAAGCCGACCAGAGACTGTTGACAGAATGAACAAGGAGACAGAAGTGTGTACGTGTATTAGTGGCAGGTTAGAGATTCTTGCATCCAGAGGAGCAGAACTGCCAAATTGAATTTTAGGGTCATTTTCCGCCAAACTAAAGGTAAAAACACACCAGAGTTTAAATGCAGTACGATAAATGTTTTAGCTGTCATAGCATTTCAACAGTAAGATGAAAGCCCACCCATTTTGGATCACCATTCCTGCGGTGTATTTACCCTGGCCTATGTTGAGACAGTGTCCTTTCTCAAAGCCTTGAAGGCTGCCTGACGGACACGTTGTCCAACAGACAGGACCTTGGGATTGAAGAGTTTGGCAGCTCTATTTACATGCTGAAGACAGGGCGTTGTAAAGCCAACATTCAAGTCAAAAGTCAAAGACATGTCAAAACTGGCGTCAACGGTTCCCACGCTTCCCCAGCCAAAGTCTAAGAACCATGCACTGCTAATCTTTCTTGCCATGTAACCCCGCCCCTGCTCTTTTCTCCCTCCTTCACCAGTCCCCAGCCCTGACCCAACCAGCCGTATCTTCAATCATTAAGTCACTCTACAGATCAGGGTTTCCCCCTCTGGACGGCCAAGCTGCCTGCTCCTTTGTGGGGGATGTTAATTGGTCATTTTGGGCCCAACTCCATGGATGGTATCTATTTTCCATGTGACACTGGCAGCCTTTGAGGGCTCATAGAGCTGTGAGGGTAATTATTCTTAATGAGGCATAGTAGGCCTATGCTTTCATGGGTCTTTTCATCCATGACTGCCTGTGATATACAATACATCTATTTTTATATGTTTTCTTCTTTAGACCAACTGACATAAAGTAAAGTGATTGATCAATTGATACAGACCATTTCTGACACAACAACAAAACATGTCGTCATATCTAATAGACTTATAGGCTGTTTGCCAACGACTCCAAAAGTAACATATATGACCGTTCTATTTGAAACTTTGATTTGATTTCACATTTTTATACACGTGGTTAACGTTGTGAAACGGAACTTGTTGATTAAGTTTAGGCAACAAAACACCGTGGTTAGGTTTAGGAAAAGATCATGGTTCGGGTTAAAAATGAGTATGTTTGTTACGTCCGTAAGTCTGTTACATCAGTAAGTGCGTTACATAGTTATGTCTGTGAAGTGGTTACATACTAACCTAGTTATGTTGGTTAACTCAAAAAAGTCAACACTGACTTGGTTTCCCACGGGATAGGGACATCGGCCTCCTGGGTCAAAGTCCTGCGTTTGTTTTACTCATCCACCCCGACCCCTTCCTTATGCAGACTTTGGCGCTCTTTATACTGTCACCTGATTTTCTCCCACCATTACTATGGCCACTAGAGGTGCATGATATATATGGTTGGGTACCGTTTGGATTTTTACGATTCCGATGCCGAACCGGTACTTTTAAAAAGATTCCGATTCCTAACCTATTTTTTTCTATTGAAAATTATTTAAATTTAAGAAAATATTAACGTTTTAAAGTACTTAAATATATAATAAGTAAACCTAAGTCACCTAACACATAACTACAATAATTTAACAAATAACAGTTAAACTATTAACAAATAACAACAAAATAAATGTTGTTGAGTTGGTATGCCAACCAACTTCAAACTTTAGCAGTTCTTTTGCAGAAAAATGACCATATTTGCCTTCTCTGGTGAGATACTACACCTCTCCTGACTTATGGCATGTCCTGCACAGGAGAAAACTCTCTCAGATGGTGTCCAAGAGGCCTGGACACACAGGTAGGAGTTTGAAAGGGAAGACAATTTGGGGAGGCTGTCCCGTTTCCCCCACCACCAGGCTACAGGGTCTTGTCCTGAACGATAGACTAGCAGAGCAAGTTTACTAGCGATCACGTGCAGTGAATGGTTAATATGCTTTTACGTCCGTTTCGGTGAGCCCAGAGGGAAAATAAGGCATTTTAAAGGTAGCCTACATTTACGATAGCGTGATATTTTTTCGCCGTTTCGGAGCATGTACAAAAAGCCGTCCATCAGCAGTGATTGTAGAGTGCATGTCGGAGAATAGCGCGGACACGCGCTTCACATTGCGAGCGGGCACGTGCGCCACTCGGCAGAAAAGGGAGAAAGAAAAAAAGAGTCTGCCGCTGTCCGGAGCGACAGAGGGAAAATATTTCAGTCGGAACCGAAATTTGCGTTCTAATCCGGTCCGAATACTACCGTTTGCGTAGGAACCGGTTCCATAGTGGAACCGGGTTTTGGTACCCAACCCTAATGATGTATCGACTCAATATCGTTATCGTGATATCACGTTGCACATAAAATATCGCACATATATCGAAAGTGTCGCGATAAGTATGCAATATTTAGTTTATTTTGTGGAGCGCTGCATCCCGTCTGTTGGCTGTGTGGCTTAGTTGTGTTTGATTTAGAGCTTGAAACGCTGTAATGATCATGTTTCATTGGCCAGTTACCGTGCCACGTGCACATGTTAGTGCACGTCAGCGCACGGGGCCACTACATGACAAACCCTATGGAGCGTACCACGTGTGTGCATATTTCAACAGAGTGACAGGGTGAGTGAAGAAATAGATAGAGACAACAAGACGGAACGAATCAGAGAAGAGAAAGAAAAGTTGTGTCCTGTTCTCTTTATTTATTTTATACTGTCCAACCAGTAAAACATGTCCTGTTCTGTAGACATGGTCCTTATTTATTTATTTTATACTGTCCAACCAGTAAAACATGTCCTGTTCTCTTTATTTATTTATTTTATACTGTCCAACCAGTAAAACATGTCCTGTTCTCTTTATTTATTTTATACTGTCCAACCAGTAAAACATGTCCTGTTCTCTTTATTTATATTTTATACTGTCCAACCAGTAAAACATGTCCTGTTCTCTTTATTTATATATTTTATACTGTCCAACCAGTAAAACATGTCCTGTTCTCTTTATTTATATATTTTATACTGTCCAACCAGTAAAACATGTCCTGTTCTCTTTATTTATATATTTTATACTGTCCAACCAGTAAAACATGTCCTGTTCTGTAGACATGGTCCTTATTTATATATTTATACTGTCCAACCAGTAAAACATGTCCTGTTCTCTTTATTTATATATTTTATACTGTCCAACCAGTAAAACATGTCCTGTTCTGTAGACATGGTCCTTTATTTATTCATGTTGGACCAGTCCAATATTCAGTTCAGTTGACATAAACATTGTGTTGTATTTGTTATGAATCTATTTTGATGCTTTTTCCCCTTAACTGTTGTAATTTTACACGTTTAAAAATATCGAAATAAGTATCGATATCGCAATATTCATAATCGATATCGCAATATCACATTTTGTCAATATCGTGCAACCCTAATGGCCACTAAAGGTCACCGCCTAACATCGTAATACGCTGCATGCACAATTGACCAAAGTTTTGAAGATAAGACTATGTAGTTTTTTTTTTTTTTTAATAAATCCTCTCCAGCAATATTCCCTTCCCCCCTTCCTAATGAGCTATGACTTAATTACCTGAACATAACAAACACAGGGAAGTTGCAGAATTGGGAGAGGAAAGCTGTGTGTTGTAGAACTTGCATGTACGACAAAGAGAGAATATAGGAAGAGAAAAAGACAGGCAATGCATTTCAGGACTTTACAGCATGTGACAGTCTTGTCAGTGAGACAATGTCTTTTGAAGGAAGAGTGAAAATTAATTTTAGTATGGGTAGTAGAAAACAAAAGTAGTAATGTGTCTGCTAGTTATAGTGCTCCATGTGTGTAAATCTGTAAGTATCTTTTTGTTAGAGTGCTGTATGTAGATAAGCACTGTATTTAAGTACTGTTTTGCGGTACTTGTACTTCCTTTACTTCTCCTATTTCAGAGTAAACTTAGTTTTAAACATATAATAACACTCACAGGGCTGACAAGGAGAACATTTACTTTTATGCATTAAATACATTTTGCTGATAACACTGTCTGTATCTAATAATAATAGACTAGCGCAGGCCTGTTTGTGTGGTTTTTTTTGTGTGATTGGTGTTTTTTTTAGGGCTTTTTTTTTTGCATTTCAGTGTCCAAGTGTAAGTTGTGTGAGGAACAGCCAATTCTCAGAAAGAATAAAAAAAGTATTGTAGCTAATGAAAGAGCAGTGTGAGCCTGTGTGAGAAATATATCATTTTATAGCCTCATATTAAGCTCCGTTTGCCTCATGTATTTTAAGACTCTTTTCTCCCATGTGTCCCTCATGGTCAGCTGTGGCAGAGAGCAGACCAAGCAGAGCAGCAGTGCATTGTGGGCCAGCTGGTCTACCAAACACATGTATACGGAGTCTGAAGTGAGCAGCTGGCTCTCTGAAAAATAGAAAATCCTTTCTTTTTTTTTATAATAGGGGAAGGTTATAATTCAGAGCTGCTTCTGTCTATTTGAGGTCCGTTAAGTACAGACTGCATCGCGCCTCGGCGAACGGCAGGCGGATCTTCATTCGTACTTTAGTGTCTGAAATAACCATTGCCCTTTTTTTCATGCTCAGATGATTTCACATCAAGGAAGATTGATTGTGTGAATTGATTTTTACATGTTCTGTGTTATCTTATGTAATGACGTACAGCAATTCCTGATAACTTGTAGACAGTATAGGGGTCAATGACGTGACGTGTTTATTTTGGTGTACGGAATATATTTATAACGTTAAAAAAAGGATATATATACTCAATTCTATCCTTTCTTATTTACTAACGGTGGTATTTATTACGAGTAATTGAAATGTAAAGAGCTATTGAGCTCCGAACTGCCAGAATGTCATTCGGGGTTACTGTCCGGACCTAAAATCAAAGTGCAAAAATGCTCCAAAAGTCTATAGACGTTTTTACATATGCACTATGTCTGAGGAATCAGGTCCTGACATAGTCCGGAGTTTCCCTTTTACATAAGTTCCCGAATCTCGTTGTCTCTTCAAGTTAGACATTTTTGTTGCTGTCGTTATATCAGCCTACTTCTTCACCCTCAGATGTTTGTTTCCTTCCGGTTTTGGTGCAGGCGACATGAAACGTGATCAACAAGCCGACTCGCTTGCTGTAAATTTGAACACATTAGGCGCTTTCAGAGATCACACAGATTTTGTACTAGGAAGGGTAAAGACCGTTTATGTCTGATCCAACTTAGTTGGACATTTGTGTTCTATCATACAGCTCTGCCGGGTAATGTCTAGATAATGTCAGGTTTTTCACTGAACGTTTGAAAGTGGCTTAAGTATACACAAAATCCATTTCTTTAGATGTTCAGCCAAAGAGGAAATGGTCTGTTTTTGCTTGTTTCCTTCCCCTTATTCCCTTCTCTTTTTTCATGCATCATAACCCTCAAGAATCACTGAGATTAAATCTAAAACCAACAGTTAGAAAGCAGTCTGTTTTTTTGTTTAACCAAATGTGAGACTAATAAGAATTTGGAAGTGTGTCTGTGCGGTCAGCGCTGATGGTTCCTCTGACGTCAAGACCGCCACGTTTTATTCCAAATGCCTTATTCTGCGTCGTATGCTTTTCTTCTTCCCTCTAACGGTGCTTCTCGTGTGATCGAGCTCATTTTCTTTTACAACCTCAGAACTGTTTTAACATAACCAGATACACAGAAAGTGCCGTTGGCTTGGAAAGGCTGTAAACTGTGGTGGCCGGGCTAAGCATCCGTGGATGTGATCCAAATCGGAGACCTTTTACAGCGCAGCTTTGCTTCTGTCTCAGCAGTCAGCAACAGTAGCTGGCATGTTGGGGCTGAGGTTTCACCGGGTCGCTGGTCTTTTATAGACTGAGAGAAAATTGAAAATGCCCTCCACATCATGCCTCACTTGCAGAGAATAGTAGAAAATGCTGCTCCCATTTTAAATATAGGCTAGATTCTATTTCCGGGTGATTTGGGGACAAATCTTGACCTTTTTTTTAATCTGTAACGGAAGTATCCGAGCTCACACTGTCAGCACTTTCTAGGGGTGGGAAAAACTCAGCAAAACGGAGCAAAAGCAGAAAATCCATGTTATGTACTTCTTTACAAATGAAAAATATGTCTGACTGACATGTGATGTGCATTCTTCTTAGAAAACAATTAGTTTTTTAGAAATGTCTCATGATATATTGTCCCTAGAAGTGTATTATTCAACTTTTGTTTTTGTTAAAGAAGAAAAAGAAAATTGCAATACTCAATACTATCGAATCGCAATACCTCTAGAATTGCAATAAATGAAAATCACATTACAAATCAAATCTAATGTATCGCGAAATAATCGAATTGGAATAAAAGCATATTGTCCCAGCCCTACCACTTTCTGATGTCACATTACCGTACGACACCTTTCCTGAGTGAGAACATTGTCTCGTCTGTGTAAGAGGCTCACGCAAGTTACGCTATGGATAACTAAAACTACAACAGTATAAATAAAAGTTTTAACCCTTGTGTTGTCTTTTAGTCAAAAAAGCAGAAATTAAAATAAAACAAAATTCAAAAAATTCAATGAAAGTAGTGATCAGATCCTTCATTTTAGCTGCGCAGAGAGTTTTTATGGAACAATCCATGTTATTTTTGGGCAATTTGGTTTCTTATTGAGAAACTTCAAAAACGGGTCAAATTTAACCAACAAGACAACAGGAGGGATAAAAGTAAAAGTATAAAGGAAATTATAAATAAAAGTATGAATGTATAAATAAAAGTATAAATGAAAGTATAAATAAATATATACACATTTAGACATTATATAATTGTACAACATTTATTTGATTTAGTTCTGGCCCTTTAATCCCTCCATAGCTCACAGGTCAGAGGTCAGACTCTTCAGGGTTACAGCCTTGACACTAAACGTGTGCATGTTTTTCAATATTCTAGTTCAGGGGTCAGAGGTGAGTGAGATGAAAGCCAAAGTAAAGGTCCAAGCGAAGCAGGTTATTAGTCTGGACGGTGATGTGTGTGTTTTTGAGGATGTGCGTCGGGGAAAGCGGACTTCACAGCAGAATGTGAGCTGGCAGAGGCCTCTCTGATCACCGATCGGTTGAGAGGGAGCCCCTCTGAGAGCAAACACTCCGGCCAAACAGAGGACACGTTTGACACGCCACCTCTCATCACTCAGGAATGTTCAAACAGAAAACAGGGAATATTTTCCTAAATATGCAATTGTTCAAAGGTCAACCAGAGTTTTCAGTTTTCAGAGGGGGGTAAAATCTGAGTGCAACAGGGTCGACCATGCAGGTTTTTAGCCAGGAAATGAGATATCTTTTACCAAAAAACTATGCATAATTATAATGTCTTGAATTTTATTTCATCATGGTTGACACAATCTACTTCTTGGTGCAAAGTACACAGGCATCTGCCATGAATAGTCCAGGTTAGTATTTAACACTTCTGGACGTCTAGACTGTCCAGATTCAGGATTATAGAATACTTAAAGCAAAAGTTCAATTTTTGGGGAAATATGCTTATTTGTGTCTTTATAATAATTTGATGAGTAGACTGATAGCACTCTCATATTTGTCTGTTAAATAGAAGATGGTTAGGATGAAGACTGGAAAAGGGGAGAAAACGGGAGTCTGGCCCCGCTTGATTAAAAATAAAATACAAATCTGCTTCCCAGCACCTTTTTAAAAGGTAACTAATGATACCAACTGGTATTGGATTTGTCTGTGGCCGACCACAGTACTGCAACTACAATCCCCAGCGAGAGGTCTGTAAACCTTTTGCCAGGAAACCTAAAACTGCGAATAAGGGTTTTGTATTTGTAGAACTTTCCCAGAGCCTAGAAAAGTGATTTCTAAAACATGGAAGTAGCAAAACATTCTTTGGGTTATGTAGTCAGTGTAGTCTGGCTATCACCAAACCAAGCTCAATCTTTTAAGATTTTTTAAGGCGATGGTTAAACACAGGTTTAATGAACAAAAAATGAGGAGAGCAAACAACGAAGGAAGTCCTGAAGGCACAGGCAAAAAGGTCCAAAATACAAAAACCAGAATAGGGAATCCAAAAACAAGGGCACAGGCTATGACACACTGACAGGACAGGAACACAAACAGACACAAAACAATCTGACAAGAGACAAAGGGAACACAGAGGTTAAATACATGAGGTAATGAACAAATGAGGGACAGGTGATACAACAGGTGAAACACATCAGGGCGGGGCAGGACAATCAACAAAGGCGGGAACACAAAAAGTAAAACTAGACATGACAAGACAGAAAACAGACTATCAAAATAAAACAGGAAACAGAAATATACACAGAGAACAGAACAGTCAAAACAGGGTAAACAGAAACTACACAATGAACAGGGAAATAAGTAAATATACAAATATACACAACAGAAATATGCAAAACAAGATACATACAGAAATCTACAAACAAGGCAAAAGAAATATCCAAACAGGTAACAAATACAGAATAAATCTACAAACACAGGGAACATACAGAAATCAATAATACAGGTAACAGAAACAGAACAAAATATAAAGTAAAATACTGAAACCTAACAGAAATGTCCAAAACCACAACAGTCGCTTCTCTATCGTCATCGTGTTAAACCCGCCAATAGCGCGCCAGGTGGATAAGCCAGTTTGTGATTGGTCCCCGCAGATTTGTAACGGAAGCAGGTTAGATAAATGTACAGGTTTCCAGACTGAGCTGCAGGGAGAAATCAAATCGCTGACAGATTGGGCTGGGTTTACAGTTTATAGTCAGTGAGCATTTTGTATTTAAATGGACCTCATCTTGGAATCCGGGAGTCTCTGCTGATTGCTTGGCACTTTCACTGTGACCACACAGCTCCATGAAGTCACAGCCCCCGGCCAAGAAATAGTCCCGGACTACAACTTGTCGCTTTACTTTACGTACTAAACAAATGAGTTACAATGTGGTCATTTGCTCTGGAGGTGCTGGTAGGTGGATTTAGTTACCTTTGGACAAAGTCATGGTAGCTGTTTCCAACTGTTTATAGTCTTTATGCTAAGCTAACCGTGTTAGACCTTTCCTGTTTCTGGGCTCCCAGACCGTGGTCGGGAAACACAGGGGAGACGTTCCCTCCAGAGCCGATGCTATTTCGGTGGGTAACACCCTTCACTTTAACGGCAGTATTGACAGATGAAGCCACCGTGCCTTGAAAAGCTTGTTGCTTTATTGTTAACCAGGGGTTAAAGTGGGCCGGAATGATCCGATAGGGCGTTCCGGCACCTTAACAAGTAAATTAATCTAATTGGCAGTTTCATACATCAGTGTTTCCTGTTCGTTTAAAATAACGCCAAATATCCATTCCAGTGTTTCCCCTATTGATTCTCAGCAACATTCTGCTGTCTGTCCGTGAACAAGTCAACTGTCTGTGGTTAGTTCACATGATGTCTGTAATAAAAGCAGTACAGTCGTGGACTATCTGGCAAAATCTGTTGAACAGGTGAAGAGCACATTGTCTGTAGCCTACCGGTTACAAACAGGCTCAGCAGTGATAGACACGGTAACGTTCTGCAGATTCTGTGTTTTTAGCTGAGCTAGACAGAGATTATTCAGTTAAAACAGATCACTGATGCTGTTTTGCCCTAACTGTTCTCTGTGAAGGGAGCTGGAAGTGAAGCAAATGCACATTTTTCCCAAAATGTCGAAATATTCCTTTAATTCCCATTTCAATATAGTTGAGAGGAACATGTCTCAGTGTGCTCACCTAACACAAGAAAGCTCAGGACATAGAGGACATAAGAAGTGGTGAAAGCGTTAAATGACAACAGTAAAACTTGAAAGGTTTGTCATCCATCACTATGGAAGTGGATATCAAAACTTGTGTAAATGATATTGCTTAAAACCTCTATCTTCTGCAGCTTCAAAGAAGATCAGTTGCAGTAACTGATCCCAAGTCACCACAACCTGCCCCAGATCCGGCGCTCTACTAACATTTGATCACGTAAAAGACTCCACAGCATAGAAGTTGTTTATCCTCTTTATTCAAATAGCAATGCATTTTGCAATTATTGTCAATTCAATTTGCAATTTTGTCATGCAATTTGAATATGCATTTTGCAATTGACAAGTTAATATGCAAGGTGGCAATGCAATCCTTTAATTCATTTTGTACTTAAATTTTTGAATGAAAGCTCAATCAATTGCATTTCATATTGTCATGTTTGTTTTGGTTTCTTTGAGGATTTTCTTTGCATATTAAATTGTCAATTATAAAATGCAAATTCAAATTGCATAACAAAATTGAAAATCGAATTGACGATTGCAAAATACATTGCCATTTGAATAAAGAGGCCAAAACAGAGTCCATATTTGCCCACTCGGGATGTCGCTGTATATATCAGGAGGATAATGGAGGTGGTTTGGTGTGTTCACAGGGCATGGCTTTCTCCCTGGAGGAGCGTCTCCAGCTGGGGATCCACGGCCTGCTGCCTCCCTGCTTCAACAGCCAGGACGTCCAGCTGCTCCGGGTGCTCAAGAACTACGACATGAAGAGGGACGACCTGGACAGGTGGGGCTTACACACAGACAGAAACCTCTACTTACTACCATGACGTACTATCTTTTTATCATCTTCAAATCAGGTTTTAGAACGTAAGAGACGTCCCCTGTTTCAACAGCCAATAGCGAAGTCATCTTGGGAAGTCAGCTACAATAAAATTATTAAAATTATTATGTTGGGAGTAACGCAATTACAGTAATTTATTCCTTTTTGCTGTAACGCAGTAATATAACGCATTACTAATTCAATTTTGGTAATATTATACTCGTTACAATCTCAGTAACGCGAGTTACAACGCATTTTAACGCAACATTTAGTGGTGTATTGTTTTTTTAAGAATTCACCAACACTGTGACACATTTCTTCGCAGGAAAAAAAAAAGTTATTTCCTGTTGCTGTATTCGATGGTTGAGATGACTGCAGAGACAGATACATTTGCGAGATGGATATTATTTTCAGGTGTTATTACGCTGCGTTGAAGTGGTCAGAGCCAACCAGAGACGATACGGACATCTGTGTCCCAACAGGTGACGGTACGTCAGCGCGGACAGCAGTATGTCCGAGCTGCTGACAGATAGAAACATGTCGGGAATTAATGTTGAGGCCTTGCTACATGTAATATCATTGCATTTTATCAGCCGTGGAAAGTAACTATGCCTATAGTGGAATGGGAGTCTATGGAGCTAAACGGCTAAATTTGTCTCTTTCGCCTGATTGTCGTTGAGAAATCTCAGATTTAATTGTAGTTTTTGCAAGTTCAACATGGATTATACTGTAGGTCAAAAGTTGAATGAACGAGTACTTATGTCCTTTTGATTTCTTACAGGTTAAGTCGTTGTTGCCTGTAACACACTAGCATTCTGCTAATGAATGCTGATTGGTCAGTGAAGGACTGATTACGACCAGAGATCCTGCTTGACGGCATCCGAAGCAGAACCAGAATGTCAGAGTGAATATTTCGGCGTGGTCTTTAAAACATTAGCAAACCTCTTTCTAGCACGTGTATTAACAGGGAGAGTCTAACCTGTCAGCTGTGTTGTCGATGCCTCCAGAGAACAAAGGAAGTGACTCAGAGCTTGCCGTAAAGCAGTATCTCTGGCCGTATATGTGTATGATGTCATTGGCATTTTAAAAGGCTTTTTAGAACAAAAAAGCCACTTTAAAAAATCTAACACCCAGCAGTGTGTATTTTCTTAGCCTCCCCTTTCGAATGCAACATTCAAATTACTAGACAAAAAATGATATCCTGAGAAAAGTGGATTTTGAGGGGTATAGCTCCATAGACCTCCATTCATTCTGCACTGGCCTGTGAGCGCCCCCTATATGGAACTCTGGTGGAACTGCAACCAGTTCAGAAGCCGGAAGTAACGAGAGAGTGCAACTTCTTCCCTTATTAGAAAATCTTTGATATTAGTAAGCTAGCAAGAGTACACAACAGACAACTTCCGTGTAGCCTACTTCAAAATAAAAGCACTTCCTGTGACGGTTCGCAGTAAAACTAAATTACTGTTAAATAAGGTTGTGTACCTTTTCACATATCAGCTGCAAATCAAGTACTGTAAATAATGTAAATAGTGAGTTTTAATCACACTATAATTGAACATTTCCTTTAGAGTGTTTTAAACTAAACAACATGAATTTCTTATTCAAGTGCTTTAAACAAACATTTTTACAACAATGCCGTACTTCAATACAACTGTAAGGTACTTTTAATTGAGTATTTTCATTTTCTGCTACCTGCGTATTGTACGTTTTACTTATCTATTTTTATAGCTTTAGTTACTTTGCATATTCATATTAATTATACAAAATATTATGAATAATCTATGATGTATTAAAGTGGATAAAGAGGAGACTTTATTGATCCGGTGGTGAAATTCACAAGCTAGCTGCCAAATAAACTTCCCCTGTTATTTTGGTGAAAGTAACTCATAAGTAATGCAAAAGTAGTGTAACGCATTACAATTCAGAGACAGTAATATTGTAATATAACTAATTACTCTCAAATGACAGTAACTAGTAATCTATTATGTATTACATTTTGGAAGTAACTTGCCCAACACTGCTCTGTGCACACTGAGAGATCCTCCATCTGGAAGCCTTCGAAACACGAGAGGCAGAGTAGCGATTAGCCCTCACATATCTACATCTCCTAACAGCAAATCTTCCTCCTCTTCCCCCCCGCCCCCCCCATTTCTCCGTCTCCTCCCTGTTCTCCTTCATGAGTGTTTTTATAACCTCCCCAGCGACCAAAAGAAAACTTTGGTTCAATTTTGCATGCTCCATTTAGACATTAGGAGTTGTAGCTGTTAGCATTATGTAATAAATCCGCCTCATGCTAACATTTCAGTCTGAGCTCTTTGATCAACAAGATCAGGCCTCAAACTGAAGTCAGAGCCTGTTTTACTGTTTTGAATTATATGCAGAGTGCTGAATGTTATCTGTGTGTGAAATTGCCTCTTACTCCAGTCTCCAGCTCTCAGTCAAGCGTTCCATCAGCTGTCACTCCTAATGTCAAGGATGAGTGAGTTGCTTGTGACACCGGATTTAGAGTCAACAGGAACTAGACAGCTTCTTAAATGCTGCCTCATTTTCCACCATCACAGCACCAACATCTAAAAACATCGTCATTGTGAGCTTGTCACTGCCATTCCCATGCCCTATCAATGTCACTGACAATCAGTGTCTGGGCCTCCAGTGCGCTCCAGCTTTGGGCTTCGGTCCCGTGGATTAAGGACTGCTATTTGCTTTCCATCGCTCAAGCCTGCTGTGTTTACTTACAGTCTGTTCCCCCACTCTGAATCCTTCTTTGGTATTTACTGCTGAACGCTGCCATTTATTTTTTTACGACCATAACCCATTCTATTTTTACGGAAGAAGAATAGGGCCACATGTGAAAACTTTATTTGACTTCTGAGTATAAAGGCAGAATTCTGAAGCCCAGTTCAGACCAAAGAATCGCGACGAGACGAAACCGTTTTAGAACGTCTCAGAGGAAAGTTGCAGCGGTCTGAACCGGCCCCTCTCGCTGGGACTCAGCTGGTCAGGTCTCCAGAGGCTGACTAGCGGATTCATCACTAGAAATGTAATTGTAGCAAGCATCTCACTGTCACTAATGTTATCCACATATTTAGCAACAAATGATATATCCAGCTACAAAAAGCCTGGAAGTCGGTAGTAGGGACGGGAGTAAAAAGAGTTGTTGCTATGGAGATGATACACCGTCTCATCTGGTTGCATTGATGTGAACTGGCAGGTTTTAGAACGCTGCGGACCGACGCGTTGCGTGTAGTTGCAAGTTTTAACTAATCTCGTCACAAATATTTAGTCTGAACTGGACTTAAGAAAAAAGTCTGAATTCTGAGATTAAAGTCAGAATTCTGAATTCAAATAAATGTTTTCACATGTGGCCCTTATACTCTAACGTATATTTTGATCAGAGACCTAGACTCTAGACATTTCTTTTCTCTCAGTGGAATTTGTCATATTTTTGGCAAAAATGATGACAGAGAGAACAGCGCTGCAAGATCATGCATTTATGATTTGTGATGATGGACTGACTTAAATACCTACTGTGGCTCTTTAGTCAACAGAGGAAATGGATGTTCAAGGGCTTTGCCAGCTAAAATACTGCAGTATAAAAGTGCTACAGCTAAGGGGAAACCTCGTATCCAGTGTGGTTGTTAGAAAATATAACAAGCTTGAAATTGGCCAGTTGGTCACTCATGCTAAAATAGGTAAAGATAGATTATGTCCTGGCTGCTTCAGTAGGTGGACTTTAAAGGAAACACTGCAGTAAGTCAGCATGGATCCTGCTTTATAAAGCAGTGTGTACTGTAAATAGTCCTGTTTCCTGTGTGCGGGTAGTGCTCTCGCCTTTTAAGGTTAAGAATGGAGGAAGAAATATTTTGTAATGTCTGCCAGCATAAAATCAAACAATGGCACACTGCAGTAATATGTTAGGATTTGATGTGGGGATTTGATTATAGCTTTGTTTGCTGAGTCAGAGCTACTGATTGACAGCGAGGAGTGAAGTCATCAACATGTTGCAATTTAAGCTAGTTGTGAACACAATTCTGACTTTGGGATTTTCTTATTTTACATTCTTAAAAAGGCACCTTGGCTATTTTACAAGATCCTTTGAAGTTTCCTCGTCACAACGTGCTTCCACTCCGCCAACAAAGCAGTTGATAAATGCTATTGTTATTTGTCTAAAGTCTATGGCTTTAAAGGGAGATTTCTAAAGTCATCTCGATGTATACTAGGAACTAAAAGTCAAGATATCGCACCTAGGGCTGCAACTAACAAATAGTTCATTTTTGTTGTTTGCATTTATTTTGGCCAAACCTTTTTCTCAAATAGTTGAATCATCGTTTGGTCCAAAAAAGGTTAAAAAAAAAAAACACAAAAAAACCTTAATCGCAGTTTCCTAGGGTCCAATGTGACGTCTTCAAATCTCAAATAATGTAATACAAGGGAAACTATTAGCTGCAGGTTTGCGTAGTTTCTGAGGAATTCTAAATAATGACAACAAAACTGTCGGCGCGTCCACATGATACAAGCATTCCGTGATCAGTTGCTAGTAGCCAAGGAGGACACGGAGGATTAAAAAAACATGATGGACTCTTCAGAAGAGCTCATTATCTTCACTTGAGTTTCTGCACAGGAAAGTATATAGTCAGCATTGTAGCAACTCATTTGGCAATCGCTTGAATGTAACGGACGTTCATTAATATAAAAAAGTTACGCACTGAAGCTTTAACAAGCTGTTCGGCATTTTTCCTTAAAAACGGTCTTAAACAATTATTGGATTATCAAAATAGTTCTTGACTAATTGATAAATTGATTAATCTTTCTGTTAGTGGACTAATTGTTAAAGCTCTAATCTCAGCCGCTGTTGCATCAATGTTTATCATTCTAATCTGTTGGAAAGGTACGACGCTGCCCACATGTTGATTTAAATGAACGAGGGAACAACGTTGCAAATGATTAATCAGTATGAGCTAATATACAGTAGGAATATGAACTGTTTTGTAATGATATTGTTCGTATCCCTAAAAAGAGACATGATGTAACTGCCTGGCCTCGTCATGTCCGCCACTGATACAGGCTGACATCATAGCATTTCTTTTGCTTTGCTTTCCGCAACATTTCATGGTCTTCCTCAGCGGATGGAGTTTGCTGAGTTTCATAGAGATAGCACAGCTGTCATCACATGGACTACTGCCATGACAGCTCAATAAACTATCAGCAGTTGAAAGCTCTGGAAAAAGCTTCTAAGTAGACTCAAGGTCTACTTAAGACTTTCTTTCCAAAGTAAAAAAAAATAATAATAATTGTATAAAAAAAAAAAAAACATTTAAAACATAAACATACATTTACAGTGAGGAACAGGAATATATATATATATATATATATATATATATATATATATATATATATATATATATATATATATATATATATATATATATATATATATGCTTGAGTCTACGGCAAATAATCAATCTATGGCAAATTTGATTTCATCTCCATACTGTAAGGCATACAGAAATGTGATGAATTGCATGTGACAGAAGCTAATTTGGTTCACCAGTATGAAAACAGTACTCCTCAAGAGCAACTGTCACCACCGTGTATTGTGCAGCTGCTGTGGCCTAACCTATAGCAGCTTTTTATCCCCTTAACAAGAGGCACCTTGTGCTCTTGGCTCTATGGAAACTCCTCTGATTAGGAATAGAGCCCTTTCTGGCATGCTCTGCATAATTTTGGTTCAATGCAAACCCTTTAGTTCCCGGTAAATCTACAGAACAAAGAGCTTATGTAGGCTATCTGAACGGCTGATTGTTATTATGTGTATTCCAATCATTTGGAACAAAACCAACACATATCTTTAAGTTATTATTTAATTTGTACAGAGTCCCTTTCTTCTCTTTCCTTCTTTCTCTCTGTGTTGTAACTACTCACTGCTTTTGCTTTTGCTGGGTTTTACAGTGTTGTGGCCATGTCATCTCTTTTCTCTGACACATTCTCTTTAAAGTGTTTCCTTGCAGTTCCTCCAATCTTGCTTGGTACGTCTCACACAAACACACAGGATTTAACATCTGACTTTAATAAACCCCTCCACAGTTCAGCAGGTATAGTATGAGTCCTCAAGATGTTAAAGATTAACATGCTGTGCTCTCCTCCCTGTCACTCCCAGATATGTGTTTCTGATGGGCCTCCAGGACCGCAACGAGAAACTGTTCTATCGGGTGCTAGCGTCAGACATCGAAAGGTTCATGCCCATCATTTACACCCCCACTGTGGGCCTGGCCTGCCAGCAGTATGGCCTGATATTCAGAAGACCGAGGTGAGACACACTTATCTTAAATTACAAATGTACATTTCCAAGCTGAAGTGCAAAATAAATCATCTTATTTCCTGCTGCTGTGAACTAGCACTGTAAGAAAATAATCCGTAGAAAAACGGATAATGTCCTGGCAGAAAAGTACCAGTACCTTTTCCGTCAAGTTTACAGACATTTCTGTTAATCCAAAAACGGAAAATTCTGTAGATTTACAGTACACCCTTTGAACCTATTACTATTATTACAAAAAATCAATATATGGAAAAAACACCTACAGAAAAATCATTACAGAAAATTCCTTCATATTAACACAGTATATAGCCCATATTTCTAAAGACTTTTTCTAGCAGTGCAGTAGTTCAAAAGCAAGCTGTTTCCCCTCTCTGTTCCCACCCAGTCAATCTTCCACCACTTATTCAGTGTTTCATGATATTGGTTGTTTGATTGTGTTTGTTGCGGCAAGGTACAGTACGCTGCAAAGAACTGCCTGGAAACAGGTTTGCACCGATCACATCCCACTTGATCATACCTAAGTATTTGTCAGCTGAAGAAATGTAGATGAATGTGAATCGATGGCGAAAATAATCAAGCTGTCGTTTCTTGTTGTGGCATCTTAATGTAAAACCCATGCAATGACACTTAGGGCCAGATGTACTTACATTTGCGAATGTAGAGTTATCAGCGCCATGGCCAACCTGCAGAAAGCGCACGCTGTGATACTTAAGCTTACATCATATTTACTAAACCTGCAGTTCATCGGGTAATCAGCACCTTTCTCCACCCACTATACCTTAAATTGCGCTATAGCAAAGTGTTAAGTACTGGTGCTATGATACGGCTGAGTGCAGACTGCCATATTCCCACTGCTGACGCTAGGACTGTTTGAAATGATCCTGATGCCAATATTTGTAATGTAGCGAGGAGTTTATCCTCTGCTGGAATGAAATGTGAACGCTGAGTCAGAGATTCCATGTCATCTTTGATTTCTTCCAGTAACTGTAATCTTGCATGGCTGCTTAATCTGTAACACTTAATGATTTAGTGTTCACTCAGTTGAAAAAGCTGTGATCCTTGTGGCAAAAACCTTTTCAGCTCGTCTCCTTGGCCTATGTCTTTGTCTTGGTCGGATTACTGCTGCCATTTCACCAGGAGGCATATGAGAGGAAACCCGCTTCCAGGTTTACACCTGCTTTTAAGAGGCGGAGAATTTACACCGCAAAATAGAGGCGCGCTTTCACAGGCGTTTTTTGTACATACCACGGAATACATAATTAGGCGCACTTTACGCTTCCCCTCCCATCTCTTTATGGGAAACTCCCACTGTCCCCTTCACCCTCCCATGAATGCACATGTATGACACGGAAAAGCGCAATTTGCCATTTTCAGTCCCCGCGACAGGCAGTCTGCGCTTTTACCTCAGTGCGGCCTGTTTGTACGTACCTCGCCATGCTTTTACGTGCATGTTGCGAAACAAATACGCCTGAAGTGGGCGCAAAAGCGTTATTACATCTGGCCCTCAGTGTGTTTCAAACAACCTGTTTTAATGCACATTTTCAATTTGTGCATAAACAATCTGAGAAGAAATGTCAAACATTTAAAAGAAATGTTAAAATATTGTTAAAAAGTTTTTATGCTTAGCTGAGGTGGAAAAGTTAGTGTATTCATAACAACAAAATGTTACTTAGTGCAATGGTTTCTCCGTTTTTCTTGCTAGCTGGGCTGGGTACACTCTGTACTCTGTTTCCCGGCTGAAATTTGTCTTTTGTTTTAATTTTAGCCTTTAATAGATAGGGCAGCTGTAGAGAGAGGTAGAGGTAGAGAGAGAGAGAGAGAGAGAGAGAGAGAGAGAGAGAGAGAGAGAGAGAGAGAGAGATGCATGCAGCAAATGGCCACAGGTCGGACTTGAACCCTGAGCCGCTGCGTCGAGGACTGAGCCTCTGCATTAGAGTGCGGATTGGGCCGCATTTTTCTTCAAATCTTTTTAGAATTTGTCACATACTTCGCTGTTCATTATTCTGAGTTTGCTGTGCAGTACGCACTGTCAGCTCAGCTGTACTTCATGGAGGGGAGGGGAGAGACAGAGGTAGAGTGGTCTGCACTTGTCTGTGGTCTACTCTGCATATGGGAGCCCGCTCTACCAGGTGAGCTACCCAGGCACCCCGAAAGTGGTGTTTTGAGTCTGAAAAACTTTCACATTTACATAAACTACTTTCTTCAGTTTGAGGGGATGTAATGCTGATCGTGAACTCTTGATCAACTCTTTATCCAAACAAGTATAACTGAATGTGAATGCAATCAGACTTGGCCACCACAGCTAACTGATAAAGCAGGCAACAGATTTGGCTATACAATGAAGAGGTTAACATGCAAACAGCAGACTTTTTGGTTCGCTCTCTTTTTTCACAGGCAGGAATTCTGTTAACCTTTTGAGGCATTATTTTGCCTGAAGCTCCATTAAATTGGCAAACTTTAAAAGTGTGCAGGTCTACAAACATATCTACTAAAGCTACAACAAATTGTCAAATGATTTACGATTTAAGTATTACAATGAAACCAAAAGCTCAAGGACTCCTAAAGCATGTGTATTTTATGATGGACTTGGTCTTTGATGTTATAAAATCTGAACCAAGTTTGGAGGTTGCGGTAGCTCTTTCAGCTGGAGTTTGGTTAGACAGCTCAGCTCGAGGCGAACCGCTCTAAAGCTGTAGAAATCAGTTTAGGGTTCACCTTGAGTGGATCTGGCTGTGCTCCTAGCAGACAGGCGTTCATTGGTTTCCTCTCCTCGTCTACTGTAAACACACTTACACACACACACACACACACACACACACACACACACACACACACACACACACACACACCCCTTTCTGCTAGTATCTGTTTTCCCTCAAATAGGTTCATCAGGTCCAAGTCTCTCACTATCTGACAGCAACACTCCATAAGCAGTTACTAATATATTGAGCTGATAGGGCTTTAATTCTCAGTTCTGCATTCAGCGCTACACTCTGTTTTACTTGGCCTTGCCTCCCTGCATTTCACTGTACTGAGGTGGTTAGTGTTGGTTTTGTTTTTACTCAAATAAGACTGATAGCAGAAAGACCACCCTAGTCAACTGTCCTTGACATGCTCTTACACTCACTTACTGTTGTTAGCCGCGATCACTCACTCCTTTAATGACCTAAAAGGATGCATATAGGCCAACTTACAGTGGTTAGCTATAGCTAGCAGGCATTTCACGAGATCTAATGGCCATTGGTAGACTGGTTAAACCCAGCCCGATCTGCCAGTGATTTGATTTCGCCCTACAGCTCAGTTTGGAAACCTGTACATTTATCTATCCTGCTTCCGTTACAAATCTGCGTGGACCAATCACAAACTGGCTTATCCACCTGGCGCGCTATTGGCGGGTTTAACATGATGACGATAGAGAAAAGACGGCAAGCAGCTTTTTGTTTACATTCAACATGGCGGCCACCGAAGGGCAGCAACCCGTTGATGCCGCGTTCGCTGCTACCTCACCCGGATCGTTGGTCTGATTGGTTGAAGGACTATCCAATTGCGTACAGAGTCATTTGAAATACAGCACAGACTCCCCAGACTAATGTTCAATCTTAAAAGATTGAGCTTGGTCTGGTGATAGCCAGACTATTGGCTGAAATTTTAACAAACAAGCTACATTTTGACAATTGGCATGATTTACCTAACGTGATGTGCCAGATGCTTTCTTACACAGAACCGTCTGAGAAGCCGACATTGGAAACTGCTTGGGAAAGGGCAGGCACTTTCAAAAAATACCTGGCTGGCGATTGGATGAACCATCAGTCTATCAGTTATTATGAGTCCCAATTAGTTTCCTGGCAATACCCGCCCTACGAAGCAGCCCAATTTGTTGGGGTTAGGCATTGACCTCGGGTAGTTAAGGTCAGAATAGCCCATTGGTCAGGGGATAGGACCAGAACAAATTGGGTTCTGTTACCTCACACGAGCACGGACGCCTGGCCAATCATAGCACGCGGATGCTATTGAAGGGCTGGTCTTGCCTAGAACTGCAGTGGGTTCCATAACGCATCTATCACGTCCACCATTGTTGTTTTAAACAAACAGTCGCGGCCGTCACACACACCTAAACTACGTAGCTGTAGCTGCCGTAGCTCCTCACCAGAGGCTGATTGGTTTGGTTCGCTTCTGTTCGGACACAAACGCTTTACTTGAAGCCTGACAAGATAGATTTTCGTGACATATGTGATCAGGCGATTCTCGCGTGATCTTGTAATATCGTGCAAGGTAATGATTTAGCATGATAAAAACAAAAACAAAACACAGGTAACTACTTTGAAATGGTATCAGAAAGATTTGTCAGTCCCATCATTTCCCCCGATTGTGCAATTACTGTACTCTTTAGCAGTGCCAGTATTTTCCAAACACTGCTATTCACATAATGGCTTAACATAAGCTGTGAAACCCCAGTTTCCCTCATGTTGTCCAAGCAGTTTTATTACAGATGCCTACCTTGGGTATTTAAAAATACTTGGGAACAAGTTCTCCCATGGACATAACTTTGTTTTCCAACACCTCCCCGTTTCCCCATCCCTGCAGAACTATGTGGAAAATATTCATAGCATGCTTCCCTTCCTCTCACACTGAGCTGGCTGGAGGAGTCATTTTATATACTCCGTCAATCTCCCAGCACAGTGGGCGAGGACCTGCTGCCAGAGGCTCCAGGGTTTGGAGTTTGTCAGTCAGTTAGCTGATTACACAGATTTAGGTTTTTTAGCAAGGCTGTTTCTCTCCGCTCACCATGCCTGACAAAAAGAAACGTGCTGAGACCATGATACATATGAGTCTGAATTTGTTGCATCTGTATATTGTCTCTAACTTTTTAGACATGCTAGTGAGGTGGCTCTAAGGAAGGCAATGTCAGTCGATCTGTCCACCTTTTTGGTCTGAAGACTGAAATATCTCAACTAGTGCTGTCAAACGATTCAAATATTTAATCGCGATTAATTGCATTAATGTCATAGTTAACTCACAATTAATCGCACATTTTTATCTATTCTAAATGTCCCTTGATTTCTTTTTGTCCAATTATTTTTTTCTCATTTTAATGCTCTTATCAACATGGAAAAGTGGATCGGCTTGCTTTGTGCTTTTGTCGCCTGGCTTTGACGAGAGGGCGGAGAATTGGCATCAGCTGTGTGCTTGGCCATCAAGTGGTATTTCAGACTGGACGTGCTGCGATGATAGCTCAGTTCACAACGACTAAACACACAGATCACTTTGGTCTTGTCAATGGAACCATTTGGCAACTTTTTAAAAGTAAACTTTCCATTCAGAATCTTATTGGCATCCATTTCGGCGTCTCGTGCTCGCCATCCACTCAAAACGTAACGTTAGCCTACTACTCTTTGGCCGGCTCGCAAGCCCAAACAAGTGTGTGCGGCGTGCCTATTGTCTAGCTAGATCCGGTGTGGTGTTGTAGTTTTTCTAACGTTACTAGTTGTTGCGACAGCATGTGAAAAAAACTACAAAGTTTGCTAGGCCAAAAAGAACATTAATCTCGCGATAAAAAAATTGACGCCGTTAAAATGGGTTTGCGTTAACGCCGTTAATAACGCGTTTAACTGACAGCACTAATCTCAACCATTTTCAGTGTAGCTTGATAGCTTGAAGTGTGTTATTTCCCGAAGCGAAGGGATTTTGAGAACGACAACACACAGAAAGCGGAAGGTGAGGGACATGTCAGGCAATTATCCTGGAAACGTACTTCCGTTGATCCAGACTAAGTACACCCTCACAGAGCCGCTGGCATGGACTCTTGGTTTTATATATGATCCTGACGGATCAGCTCATTTCTCTAATCTCTACCAGCTGTGTCTGAATGTAAGATATTCTTCTTGTTTCTATCTAAATCGTATATACACCGGCATGCTCTAGAAATGGCTGTAATGGATTTTGTGTGTGTGTGTGTGTGTGTGTGTGTGTGTGTGTGTGTGTGTGTGTGTGTTCCAGTCGGACCACCATAGCAGCAGATTAGGTCTCTAATCACTGGCTCTCAGGTATAAAGACTTTCTGTGTGGAGGCAGCAGCCTCTCCTTGTCTTGCCTGACTTTACCAGCTAATCTGCTTCATGGAGACTTAACACTCCGACACCAGGCTCTGTACCACAGGCCAGAGGCCAAGCCCCATTAAGAGTCAAAACACGGCTGATTCACTGATCTTTAGATGGGGCCGAGGCAGGAAGGAGAGCTGGAAAAAGGAACACATTCACATCATCAGAAGATTAGTGGACATGCTTACCTTTTATTGGTGTGTACGCTTATGAGCGGCCACAGTGTTTAGCAGAGAAAGTTGGTCTGTCTTCATCACCACACAAAGTTTGTTTTTGTTTACACAATAAATGTGGCTTGTGTACTTAGTTTGACAGCTAAAAGTACTCAGTTGTGATAAATGATAATGCTTTGTAGTGGGAAAATAATCCTAAATACTGCATGAAAGTATTTAGGTTTACTTCAGTCATTTCCAGTGTCAGCGTGCCCTCTGTGGTGCACTGCTACGGAGTGTTTAGATAAACTTGTAATAGGCCCTTTTTAAAGTAAGAGTCCGCTTGTTCATGAGCTCTCGAGGTAAGTGACACAAACCAATCCATCTTGCTGCTGGAGATTAATGATCATTGGTAGCCCATTAGTGGATTCCTGGTTAAGACTCAAGGGTCAGCGACTCTGCTGCTACAGCTGTCTGTCAATAAGACAGGCATTCAGAAACTCCTAGGAGATGATTTCTTCTTCTGCCTTTTCTATACTGCATTACTGCCTGTTTAAATGAAGATAAAAAATATCCATCTATTTGATAGTACATTTCCAGTATAAAGCCTGATGTCTGCTCTCTGTGTGTTGCTGTTCATAAAATCATTTCGCTACGGTAAAACAACAATCTTCGAGCTAGCAAGCTACATGCTAAAAATGGCAACTTTTGAAGAAAATGTGGATTGTGCAATAGGCAGGCCTGCATGGTTGTAAAGATTTACAAGGAATATGTTTACAGCACTTAGTATCTAACAGGGGCATTTTGGGACCGATATGAGGGGATTGCTGTGGATGAAATACACACAGTGATACACTGGTAAGAGCAAATTATGTTTAACCATGTATTCAGCTAATTTAAATAGCTCATTTTACTGTATTGTGTGAACCGGTAACATTTAATATTGCATGTGGCGTGTTCTTTTGTGGGGTGCAAATGTTCCAAAACAAGTTCCTTTCCGAGACCATTTTGCAGAGCCACTGTCGTTGCATCTGTTACTTAGCGCTGCCCAAGATTATTGTAATTGGTTTAAAGAAATGCAACCCAGATCGTTTTTTCTCCTATCCTAGAATGTTGCCAGACCTTACTCCACAGTCTGGCAATGGATGACTAATTTGATATGAACTGAATTCCTTGTTGCTGACAGTAAATATAAATATAAATATACATTATATTGAATACAAAGTACAATATTGTCATCCTGAATCTAACTCCGAATTGTAGGTCTGAAATGAGGCACGACTTGAAGTACTGTATTGTAATATAACCTGAATATAGCCATGATTGGGTCTTGTAAGGCTGGACTTTGCTAAACCCAGAGGGAGAGCTTCAGGAGGTAATAAAGGCCTAATGAAAGGCATCAGCTGCTGAAGTTGCCTCAGCCACCTCTGAAGTGGCACATGCTGGATGATGAAGTGTTCCAAACTTGCAGATTAGGGGCTTCTGAGCTGTGATCTCACCCCTTTCAGGCCCACACACAGTGTTACACTGCGAGTGTGTGGGAGAAACCATTTCATTTGGATTGATGAGCATCTATGGCAAGTAGAAAATAGCCATGCCTTGTGGATCATTAATCCACACATGATTATTGAACCGTGATGACTTGCTTGAAACCATGAATAAGAAACAACCAACCAACTCATTCCACATAGCCCGAGTCCAAAGAGAATGTGTTGTCTGATTATGACTGATTGCATGACTTTTGCTGATGAATTTGTTTACCACATTTTTGCCCTTTGGTAGACCTTGAGAGAAACTCTGAATAGGCTGTGTTTAATGGGCGAAGCATTGGAGAAGTAGGGAGGAGAGACATGGTTTGGAATTACACTGACCTCGTGGCAAACATTTGGGATTAATTCCACCCCAGACTTTGAGGACCTTGTATAACAATATAGAGCTCGTGTCCGAAGAACTTTTAGAGCCAGTTAAAGCAAAGAAACTTAAGGGACTGCAAAAAAGTTTTCCTTGCAGTATCCCTTAGTATAATAAATTAATGTATCCGCTACTACCCAACATAAATCCATAGCAGTCTTGTCACTTACTGTGTAAACATGGAAAGTAATCAAACAAAATGTATGTTTTGAATAACTGTCTACTCGGCTAAGACTACCTGGCTGAATTGTCTGTGACCTGCAGTACCGAGGACTATTGCTAATTCAAACTGCCATAACTTTTCCATGACTTACAGTAGAGTAGTGTAGCATGGCTGGAGAGCAAGGTGGTTGGATTTGGCTCAGTCATTTGTTGAAGCCAGTTTGTTCCATTGTGTCTCTAAGAAACAACCGTGAAATCATTGCAAATATATTGGTGTAGGTTTTTGGTTGGGCTCACGGCTGTCAGCCTAAAAGCCAGCCTGGCTGTCTCTGTCACTGTCTCGCTGTAACAGGGAGACGCTGGTTGATCAGGATCCAATCAGCGTCCGTGAACTCTATGGTTGTCAGGTCCCAGCTTCTTCAACTGAAGTGCTGTCATTCAAGTTCAAGTTTTTAATTCGACAACTGTTGTAAGCGACATAAACCCTGAGAATGGCCCAGTAAAAAACATACAGGCAGCTGCATGTGAAGGGTGTGAATGCAGAGTTTTATTGAAACAGCATAAAGAAAATTAGCATCAATGTCATCATTTTCACAACTGTGTTTCACTTTGTGACCAATTGCTTTTAAGTCCCACTGAAAATAAACTGGATATCTGGAGTAGCAGGTGTGTGTGTGTGTGTGTGTGTGTGTACAAATTGAAACAAAATTGAATTTCCCCTTGCGGGATTAATAAGGAATTTATTATTATTATTATAATTATTATTATTATTATTATTATTATTATTAAATCATGTATGAATGTAAGCATACCTGCAAATGTCATTTTGGTCTGAGTAAAAAACAAATGGCGCTGTAAGCTACAGGGCTCGGGAGGTCCGTTTCTGTGGCAACCCAACTGTAGTACAGAAATCAGAAAATAACTTACAGCCTATTGATAATCCTAAAATGTATTTTTCTAAATCTTAGGTTATGTTTGCATGGATATTAATGAAGGTATAATATATTATTTAGGAGGGAGGTTGCTGTCCTACAAGTCTTTAGTTTTTTTCTTACATTAGAATTGTTTCCACCTCGGGCTCAGCCTGCGAGCTGTCAATCAAACACGTAGACTGACACACCCCTCTTAAAGAAGACATGGAAAGGAGGAAAGAAGATCTTTGTTCCTTTTTTTAATAATGTGATTTCAGTTGGACTTTACTGGACCTGCTGAATGATGCATTCATATAAGACTCTTCTTCCCCACCAAGGCCAAAATTATAGAGCACAGTTCGGTTTGGTTGCAATCCCCACACTGTCTCCACGGGTTACATATTGGTGCGCAATAGTAATATTTATCCAGCCCACACTGGAAAAAACCACTTTCGGATTATCCCATGATCATCTGATCCTCCGAGTGAATCACACTCAGCCTGATTTAAAGTTTTAAAGCAAACCCTAAGGTGTCTGAGCAGCATGCAGCAGGAAATTCATCCAGCATATGTCACACAAGTTGGCAATGTCACACGGGTAGATCCTCTCTAATAGCTTTAATGGTGAATTTCAAAGTGCATTAGAAATAAGAGGAAACAATCTGGAATGACAAACAAAACCTAAACTTAAAGTGAACCAATTGTCCATGCGTCCTCTACAATAATATTTATGGATGTAGCTTTTTATATCCCTGGCATGAGAAACTGTGGTAGAACCATAAAACCTAGTAAAGTGGGAGAGGTTGGTGAGTTAAATACGATGCCTCATGGAATTATCCTATGTTTGCAAATGTTGGCCACTTCCACCACTTTGCACGTATACGCTCTGTATGTTTTACCGATGTTATCTTTTCTTCACAATTACGGCTGCAAGGGCCCTATAAATCCTCAAAGATACTGACAATTGAAATAAAACTTTACCATTTCTTTATTACACCTGTCATGGCTGAAATGTGTGCGTATTGCTTGGGTGCCAAAGCACATCTTGGAGGTGGCGTTTCAAGAGCTAGTGTAGGAAGGTTGCCAAATCCTCAGCAGAGTGGTTTCATGCGGCTGGCTTCATTCCTGTGTGACTCGTAGCAGCCAGATGGGTATGTGGGATGTAGTACAGCACATGTACAGTATGTAATGCTACGTATGTATGCAGGGTCACATTTACTGTCAGAGGTAGGTCATTGACCATGTGTTGACAGATTTGTAGCCACAAGCTGGATATTGCTAGCAATTTTATCATTGTTTCCATTATCGTTATTACCATTGAGATGCCTTCCAGGATCCTCCGGTACACACAGAAACACGGTAAACAACCGTAACGTTGGACTAACTGCTTTCCTGCCATAACTGTTCCAAAAGTGAAGAAAACACAAAGGGATTCCCTCACACTCAGGAGTTTTATCACAAGAATATTGGCCATGAAAGATAGAGCTAAAGGAAAGATAGATTTTCTATGTAATGTGGAAAGATTAGTGTTACATCTCCGATTTTGCTGTATTGTTCACGTGTACACCACTACCGCCATGCATGGAAAAATGCCTCAGTAATTAGTTGAAGTCAGCTTTTTTTTCACCCTAGATTGAGTAAAATCTCCAAAAAAAAAAAAAAAATGCCCCTCAAGTCCAACCTTTTTGGCATGTCGTTATCTACAATCTCCGGTGTTCTCTTTCTGTTTCAAGTCGGGTGTTCAGCTCACATTGTTATGGCCTAATGGAATGATGCAAAACAAAAAATGCAATGCCAGCCCAATCAGATCCAAACTGCTGCCACCATAGATATAGAACAGCATTGTTCTATATCTATGGCTGCCACATTTAAGTTCCAGAAGCAATTGTGTTTTTCTTTGTAACCAAAGATGACCATGGGAGTGAGGGTGCCTCAATTTATGAAGTATCTAATGACCTCTGATGCAGTGGTCAGTTAAAATATGGGTGACCTTTGAACACCAGTTTGTGAACATCAAAAAGCAAGAAAGTACTTTGTAAATATTACAGGCCAAAATCACCTCTAATATATTGCTTCCTTCAAATGGACCTCGTTAGCTTGTGGTTACGACATTAGAAGACATGGGAAGTCGTGTACACGATATGCTTGGTGTTCTATTGGCTATGTCGTGACAACACCGCTGCTAGGCAACAGTAACATTGAAGCCACTGAGGCTAGCAATTTAGCAAGCTAGTAGGGATGGGAAGACCGGTTCTTTTAAGGGACCCTGCTCATGTTGTTCAGCCACCACTAGCGAACCGACTCATGAATGACTCATGTGATTCACAGTGTCTCTCAGTGTCTTCATGTTCACGAATCTAACATCACTACAAGCGAACGGGTAATGTAATGCAGGAAATGCAAAGGCATAATGACAGAGGAAAAATATGAGGCCGTTGTGAATATCATGTTGCAGGGATGACGTATTTTTATAGGCTGACCCGGAAGTTAGCATCGCCCTGGTTCCCCAACACAAAAAGCCATTGTGATTTTTCCATTTGTTTTTGGATCATGTCAGAAAAAAAGCTCTGTGGCAAACAAACGTTAATGATACTTGCATTTTTTTGTTCAGCAAGATAATCTTCACAAATGAACACCACATTTATGATTTGTGAAGCGTAAATCCAATCACCAGAAGTACAAAGCTGACGTTAAGCTATAATCAAACTGCACCACGGTCACATGCACCAACGGCTTCCAATGGATGTTTGGATTGATGCCGTTTATAGTCTCAGTTAGCCACTTGTTAGCAACCGCCTTTTGAGAAATCGCTTATATGTGAGAATTAAGATAAGATATGAAAAATGTTATTGTCTGTCACGAGTGACAAATATTCGTCTTTGACAGGGCAGGTTAAAATGCAAATGGCAAATACATATAGGAAACATAACATATAGAAACAGTGCAAAAAAACATTGACAATACAAACAAAGAGGAATGAATGGAGTGGGATATATTGCCTATGTGTGACTGTTCAGTGTACTGAGGGCAGCGTGGATGAAAGATTGCCAAATATGTATCGTGTTGTTTAGTTTGGAGGACTTGTCATTCATCTTTCTGGGAAACTCCAGAAATAAAAAAATAAAAAGCCATAGACTCGGTTCATATTAATATGGGGGCGTGATGATTCACATGCTCAGCCTAGCAGACCAGTAAAAGCGATGTTGACCCAGTCATCACTGACTATAATAGCTAAGTCAACAGATCACTTAATCACCTTCTAACGGCACCACTTTCATATTTGCACTAAGATGAGACCATACTGAAAATACTGTATGGCCTACAGTATATGACACTGATATCTCCAGCTACAGCTCTGCTTCTTTTTTTTCAGTTCAAAATGTCCCTCTGCTTAGGTAATGGATGTGGTGAGAAAGCGCTAAAAGCTAATTTCTCTTTGTTTTGACAGCTCATCAGCTCTCAGCTCCGCTTTGGCTGTGAACACTTGTAGTCCTGTCATGCATTTGGCCTGAGGTCAGAAACTGAAAAACTTTCCGATATCCATCTGCATTCAGGGGCTGCGTGAGTTGTGGAATCAATTAAAAAGGCTTCCAAACTCTACATTTTCTTTAAATATCATTTGATTTGATTCATATTCAACACAGCATTAAATGTAACTGGTGGAAAATCTGTGGAAGGCTCTTGATTTGAGGAAAGACCCAAGTCAGAGAGAGGGAAAATGGATTATTCAGTGCCAGTGATTGTGGACTATTACCTATAATACACTTTCATTATTTTAAATCATTTCAAAGAGAAAAAGATTACAACAGCAGCATGCTAACAATTTACATGGATATAATAAAAAGGTTACAAACTATTACTATGACCAGTATATTAATCACAATATGTATGCTTCATACACACACATTATGCATGCTTCATACTTTCAGACATAGGAGGATACTGATTTGACCATCAAAATAATGCATATTTTCTGACATGCATAAAGTACACCAAAATCATTGTTACATATCGCCGCTGTCGAGCCGACACCTTGTATCTCCATATTTTGTCATATTATTTCTTTTCATAAATCAATGCTATAGTCGTCCTTCACGTCTGTCTGGGTTTTACAAATATTTAAATAGTGACGAGGAGATTTAAATATAATGTTTTTAAATTAGCATTTTTTTTTTCTTCTTTTTTCTGATAAGCAACAGTTTTGGACATAGAAAGATTTTGCCCTACAGCAAAGATATTTAGTTTGGCTTTTGCTTTGCCATTTTTGTTATCACAGAAAAGACTTAAACCCTTTTGAGTTTGAATAGTTAAAGTTGCAGAATATTAATCGCTAATCCATTAAGATTTCTGTATGCTTTGTATTTGTGAAGATGATTAAATGAATCATTGTGGGGAATCAAATCAACTTCCACTGGGCAAGACACACAACAGGCTTATTTGGCATATGTTCAGAAGTTAAGACGTGCTTATTTTTTCACTGTTTAATATGTATTACGGCGCTCTAGCAAATCTGCTACATCTGCAAATGAATAATGCCAGTTAGCTGTTAAGAATTTTACATATTTGAACAATAAAAGAATACCTTTATCCCTATTGGATCCCAGCCAATGTATTGCAATAACATAACATATATTAATATGACAATGTGATTTAGGCAGAGCATATTTTGGCAGAGCACACTGGACTTTAAAGGAGATCTCTGAAACCATCCTGCTGTTTCACAGCATTCATATTTCCTGTTGTATGAGGCACTGTCTGAGGTCAAATGTACTTTTATGTTATATAAAATGTTTATGTAATATAGAATAAGAATGACGAGAGGTTGTTGATGATTCTGGGTACATTTGAGCTCTTAATTCCGGAGAGAATATGCATGGTTTCAGTGACATGTCAATTCATGAACACAATAGTCCTTTGGGTAAATTGGCCTTCTGGTTATTATGGATGATGTCACTGCGAGATGATTGGTTTGTGTGGCCTCTGACCACTCTACAGGAATGGGACCTGACCCCAGGTGAGTTTCCTTTTTGACTGTCTTTGATCTGTTTTCATTTCGTGAGACTTGACCTCTACCCTGGCATCCTGAACATTCCCTTTGGTTTAGGCTTCAGCATTACATCACTGAGAGCTAATGTAATGCTGAAATGTCACCTACAGAGCAGTTGCATGTTAACAGGGCACATATTCTTGTTGTATGACCGATGGTAGAATTGCTGAAAAGCTTCCATAAAAAAGTGATATGGAATACAAAATAAATGTAGAACGAATATGGCCCTCTTTAAGCAAATAAAAAAGTTAAGATTAGAAAAAAGACTTTACTTAAAGAGCCCCTTAAGTAGTAATCCCGGGACACAAACACACGTTTCCTGGCTGAAAGTCTTGTGTTTTCCCCGGGACACGAACTCCGCTCGCCCCTTTGAAAGTCGTGTTATATTAACCACCCATCCACCCCAACTTCCTTCCTATTCAACCAGAGCGCTCCTATACAGCTGCACTCACTGTGGTGCATACAGCAATAAGTACGTGGAATAGGAATTACAGTGCATTACTTTTCGTAGCTATATGTACGAATGGTTCATGAGAACAGCCTGAACCATGATGAAAGACCCTAACACTAACAAAAAACAAATCATGATCTTTCCCTAAACCTAACCAAACCTTCACCATAGCTAATAGGGGTGGCACGGTTCATGAAAAAACATCCGAACCGTTGGGTCCGCTTGTCTCGGTTCGGAGCGTGTGTGCGTCGCACGGTTCGACGCATGTGCCATGTAGCTTCGTGCCCGTCAGGTGCCCGTATGTGACCTCAGACAGTGTGTTTCCCTTCTGCGCGAAAGAAGAGGAGGGAACAAGTTACCAACAACACTTACAGCGAAAGGCCGTGCAAAACATTTCAGACCGTCCTGCCAACCTGTACACATTTTAACAAAAATGTACGCTGTAACGTTTTTTCACTCTAAAGTCGCTGAAAGCTGCTGCTGTTTCAATCCTGTCGGCTCTCTGCAGCGGGCGGGGCTGCTCAGTTCCCCCCGAGACTGACACACACACACACACACACACACACACACACACACACACACACACACGGTGGATGCAGGAAAAAATGGAAATGAGATGTACACAATGACCTAAATTGAGGACAGCTACGCTCGTTATTGTAAGTGCAATGATAAGTTAAAGTCCAATAAGTACTTCATCAAACCGTATGAATGTGTGTCCCAGGTCAGGTCAGGATAGAAAATGAACTAACAATGTAAAGATCAACAAGCCACTGACAGTGACAGACATGTTCAAATTTGATTCATTCATAAATTATTATTTTTGTCTTAAATCCACCAGCCATTTTCATATCATACCAACATTTGCAGCATCCTGAGCCTTTTTGGTAAGGTTCCTAGGAAAGGTCAGCCTAGAGTAATTTTATTCTCCCCAAAACAAGTTTCCTTTTGATTTTTAAAGAACTATACTTTTTTTTTTTTAAAGTTTAACGTATTCTGACTTATTCAAAAGACGGAGCTTTAAGAGTTCCTCTCTTTTTCTTTTAAAGGATACCATTTTTGTAAGAGCTACTCTGAAGTTGTGTTTCAATTGATATTCTGTAATATTTCAATCTTTGTGTGCTAAAAAGGCACATAAGTTCCTGTAGATGGCAATACACATTCTCTTTTTTTTGCCAAATAAATGAAAAGCATGTTGAAATCATCAATGTCTTCCCTCTTGCTGTATCTACAGCTCACCTAGCTTTCCTCAGAGATGGTCCCAATAATGGGCTTAAAGTCAAGTCAAATTCAGTTTGTGCATGATTACATGATATAGCTATTTTTAATACTATATCCTACATTGTGGATAATTAAGCTAAATATCATATGCTGAAGTATATTTCTGGAGTGTTAAAATTAAAATCTCCAGGGTGAGCTAATGGAATAGCCTACCACACGTATCTTATTCAGGTTCTCCAAGACAAGACATTTATCCAGGTTAATGGATTACTTGAGAATTCCAAGATAATTACAAAAAAACAATACAAATGGGAAAGCCTGCTGCATCGTCTTGCAACCTAATTTAAATGGTCTTGAGATTATAAAATGCACAGTAAATTATAATTGTATTGATATTTTATTGTAAAATATGATGGTTTTGGCCTCTCACTTGATGTCATAGTATATGAAGACATGAAGAATTGGAAACTCTTAAAGCATTTCTCCATCTGGTTTATGGTGGACACTAGCAGCTCGCCTGCCACCAACCCAGACATGCCTGAAATTGAATACACATTTTTCTGTCAATGTCAAAGAGAATACAATAGGCCATAAATCATGGTCATCCACACAGTGCTCAATGACCCTCTTTACCTGTCTCCTATCGTCAATGATCTTAATGTACGATCCTGACCACTGTTGCTAACGCGAGGCAACATTTGCAAATAAACATGCTTGGCCGCTCTTTGCATAGTTACTGGCCGATGCGAAACCAATTGCTTTTGACTGTGACTTTGCAACCCACACGAAACGTCATTGGCATGCCCCAAATGTCAGGACCGTGTGTGAAGAGGGGTAGGAATGGAAAACCTGGTTGCAGAGGGCTGAAACTCATCAAAGAGCCAGCTGGGTTCATCCGGTCTGTGCCTCTGATTCCTTTAGCAGGACCTTGGTGCTGGAACGGGACTTTTTCTGCTGTTTCTTGCCCCCTCAGTTATGTAATGCTGACTGAGAGAGAAGCTGGATATCCAAAGCAATCGTCTGGACACTCCACTGTCTCTCCTTCATCCACACAGCTACAGTAGACGACAGGCTTTGAAACCCCAGAACCTCAGACTGTCTGGTTGTTATTTTCATCACCTGCAGATTGGCCTGTGTAAAAGATTCCGTGCCTTTTTATGTTTTGCCTCAGTGTGTTACCCAAAGTGATGAAAGGCCGATCAGATTGGCTAAACTGTGTTCATTTTGGCCTCAAATTCTCCCCTCTTCTCTAAATCTGGAAAAGATTCACAAAGCAAGATTAGTTGTTGTGTGGAAGCCCGGGCTGATTTCAGTGGGCTGCAGTGGAATGAGGTGTGGGTGGGTTATGGTTTTCCGAGGCCAGGGACTGGAACTGCTTCTTGCTTGTGTAAAAAAAAAAAAAAAAAAAAAGAGAGGGTGATTCACGCAATGTGTTGAATACTTGTAATGTGATGGAATCCTGTCAAACTCTGAGCGTGCCATGGAGGGTGGGAGGCATAAGAAGAAGAAGAGTGCATTGTCTTCGGAGAGTCATACTGTATAGAGAAAAGAGGCTGTGAAGGGAAAGGATAGAGAAGGGACTGGAAGAGAATTCCTGCCCGTCACGTTTCATTTCCAAGTGATGAGAGCTGTGTGTTGAACAAAAATAACTGGGTGCAGTTGCTTCTTGCTGCTAAGATGCGTTCTTAGAAGAAACACACAAAAGATACATCCCTCGTACATCCCACAAAAGGCTGAACAAACAGGGAACTGACGGCTTATGTGTGCTTAGACAGAGACGGAGATGGAGAATGGGCTGGCTATTTGTGTTGGAGAGCCGATGCTAAATTATTCACCAACTATCCGCATCCCTTTGTCATTTCTTTTCATTTTTGTGTGTTTACAGAGCACTTTTTACTTTTTCCAGAGGCCTGTTGCATATTTAGTTTCTTTGACGATCATCTTTTCCATTGCAATTAGTTATTTTTAAAATGGGCAGGGTTTGTGTCAGCTCAGGCTGCCCCATGAACATGGTTATTGATTGGCACTGCCAGACCTCAAGTTCTCACCGAGGTTTCTTCTCCTCCTCTATTGGTTTAGTCAGATGCTTGGCTGCTTCATGTACTGAGGCATGTGTGTTATTTGTGATGCCAAAAGCTTCACTCCTTTTGGCTTCACTTAGGTAATTGCCTTGGAAATGATATGTATGAACAAAACCAAGGGTAAAACCTTAGTAATGGAACTCACTTGCTCTCTGGTCTTATGAATACTTACAGGTAACTCAGAGTTTTTGCAAGAACTGACATAAAACTCACTTTGCCGTGAAATATTTATGTGATCAAATCTGTGCTGGGAAAAAATGATTATCTCAATTTAGGATAATACTTCCGAGGACAAAAAAAAAATCTTCTTCTCTTTCCATGGAAAGCCATTAACTTATTAAATACCACTCAGGAAAGGAAGCAAGAAAGTTGAAACTAGCGCTCTCATTGCTTAAATATTGTGCTGTCAGTCCTTTTCTACAGCTTCTGGTCAGATACCACATCCCGTCGTAGAAATGACTCTGTCTCCTTTTGAGTGTACTGTATGTCTGTGTGCTGGGCTGTCTCACTTGATGCTGTGCTGGTCCTCAGAGGATACTCTACTCACCTATGCTGATAGACAGACATGTGTGCTAGATCCAGACCTATGTCTTTCCAGTGTATTGACAAATTGTCTATTGACATTCATTACAAATTAAAACATGGATCCAAATCCTAGATACTAGGGGTGGGAATCACAGGGCACCTCACGATACGATACACAATACATGGCTCAATATACCGATAGTATCACGATACAGCAGTTCTGCGATAATCAATATATTGCTAGACAATCCTATAACGATGCATCACGATTTCGGTCTAACTATGAATACAAAATGCCCGTGAAAAGGTTAAGTGCAGGTTTTTCTCTCTTTATTCACTTCAAGTCTAAACTTTTAGAAAACCGCACAATTCTGCAGCATACGTTTTTCAGTCTGTAAATTAAAATTACAGAGCTATAGTGAAACTATGGGTACAGACTTGGGACTCAAACGTGGCTGGGGCATCTGTTATTTTCCTCAAACTGCTGCCCAACATCCTGTTGAAATCTTCTTCCTCTTCGGCTTGTTAAAGCTACATTGTGTAAGAATTTCTAAGGGTGAAATTGTATATGACAACCAACTGAATATTACTTTCTAGCCCCTCCCATTCCGAGCGCATTTTAACTCGTACGGTGGTCGTATGCCAAGATTAACATGGCTTCCAGTACGACTTTGTCCGTTCTGTATATTGTACGAGATTAATAGTGTAAGGCAATGTTTACAGTGTAGGTTACATATTTTTCTCTGTGAGCATGAGCAGAGTCAGAGATCAGTTGATGCGACAGAGGTGCAAGGGAAATAAGGTAAAGAAAAACCAAAAGACAGAGCCGGTGGCAGTGGATCGGTGAGACCGCCTAGGCAAAGAAAAATTAAAGAGACACTCTCCAAAGATGACGAGGCGACTCCGTTACATGTCCTTGAGAATAGGTGTGATCCTCCATCTTTAACAGGCTTTCAAATCTGCCAGCAGTCGCGAGTAATCTCCCTCCCTGGCATTCGTCACGGTGCCACTGAGTGTAAAAGTGCGAAAGGCGGATTGATTTCCCTCTTTGGCTAATGTATTTTAAAGATGGAGGCGCTACATGGCTGCTGTCATTCGAGCAAGTAGCTCGTATGTATTCTAAATGATTCTGAATGGCAGATTCTACGCTTAGGAGAATACTTTGATTAGTTGGTGGAAGTAATTACACATGAATGAGCACATATTTGTGAAAGAACAAATCGGGGTTTGGCTAAGAATCAACTCAAAAAATTACACAATGGAGCTTTAACTTATGTTCAAGTTTCCATCATTCATGTGTTGAGTGCCACCTTGAGGAGCAATAAAGTAGCGATGCTGGGAGCAGGGAAATCTATTTAGAGTGACTTCTTTTATCGGTATTTGGCGCCAGCGTATAGATTCTTGTATCACACAAAGGACAACGATATATTGCCGTAACGATATTTTGTCCCATCCCTACTAGATACTGTGTCCTCATATCATGGCTTGTGATTAGATTTTTGGTTTACTTTGACAGAGATGTAACCAAGTGTTTGTCCCTGCTCCGCCCTGCTGAGAAACCGAAGAGTAATAAAAGTGGTGATGATTGTTCTGCATGGTATTAAGTAGTCTGCATATACCCAGTGTTGGGGGAGCTACTTTTGAAACTGCAGGTGGTGAAGCTACAAGTTGTCCCTCATTGGAAGCCGTTAGCAAACTACAGCTTGGTAGAAAGTGGGAAGTTACATTACGAGCCACTCAGAAAAAGTTGCTTGATACACTGCAGCTTTTTGACAGCAAGAAACATCTGTTGGTTAATATAATGAACAAATTAATTTATTATTTTGCGGTGTAATGTATTACTTTACAAAATAATAAGTCCAGTGTGCCGTTCAGTTTGATACACTTCACTGAGAAATGAATGGCACAGAATTTATTTTCAGAATAATACAGTGATTAGTTTTCCTGCGTTACCACACTTCCCCATGGAAGAAATTTCCCACTACTAGAAATGTTACGTGATGATATACTGATGCCTCAGTAGCTCACCTGGTTGAGTCTGAGTCCTGTAGCGGCTGGGGTTAAATTCCGACCTGCGGCCCTTTGCTGAAAAGAAAGAAGTAGCTATGGTTCCAGATTCAACACACTGATGGAAGCCCTGTAACACTAGACGGATGTATTGACGTGTCCTTAATTGTATTCCGTACAGTAACTCTCCTTACAGTCTTTCATTTACTTTGTAAAATAGAGCAACTGAGGGTTACAACCATTGACTGTATAAAAGGCATAACTGGAGTTACAGCCAGGTAACTTCTATTTCGCTGTGTCGCATTACTGAATAGGAGACCTAGCAGTGTGTAGCACCCATGGGAAAAAGAGAGGATTTTTCTTTGTCTTGGTACTTGCCAAATTCCCTTTGAATGGATGCTTTACAATAAGTGGTCAACATGCTGTTTTGTATAGCTTTGTGGATGTACCTTTGTGTCGCATGAATCGCTTTCACCACAAGGGGGCAGATTGAGCTTAGAGGATGCATAATGACAAGATGTGAAGAAAGTCCCAGAAGGGGTGTTCCTGGTGCAGCTATGCCGACAGCTTGTCTATCCTGCCCGGTCTTGTCCGGTGAACTAATAAAAATGAACGTTTTTCTACACCTTTAATGCCGTCGCAGTCTGAGTGGTGTAACACGAGCAATCGCCTTGTGTACGTTCTTTCATTCAGGGACATTGCGAGCCGAAGGTTTGCGGTGTGGATTGTTTTGCTAGATGGGGGAAAAAAAAAAAAGACTGCTGAGTCTTTATTTTTTTATATTTCTATTTTAGGGTTACTAATTTGGTAGTGGGGAAAACGTTTTAATGTTTGAAAACAAATTGAAAATGTCCACCCATAGACATAGTTTAGTGTACGTATGTAGGCCTACTGTCTGTAGTAAAAGCAGGTAAAGAGTCTCATCGATCAATTTCTTTTAACAAGTGGGTCGGATCGGACTCCCCATATCACAAGATTGGCACAATATATTCATAAGACTTTGTCTGATTGTAGATCTGGTTTATCAGATTGCAGTCCTGGGCTGATCATGATTGAAACATGACTACTGTTTATCCAAATGAACAATATCTCTATCTTTTAAAACGCATTCAAATCTGTGGTTTATTTTTGTCTTTTTAACTCCTCGTCCTTGTTTGTGACCATTTGAACCCTGACCAAGTGGCGAGTCGGTTGATCTAATGAGATTCTAAATGTTAATCTCTTGTTATTGGCAACTGCATGTTTTTGTTTCTCTGACAGCCTGTTGAACTTCCCAGCTTTAATAAATAGATATCTCAAACATCCCAGCAGCTGGCCTGGCAGAAGGATCCAGTGTGTTAATTTTGGAGTGATGCTCTTCCTTCAACCTGTTTTGAAAAGCCATGGATCTCCACAAGGGACTTCTCCCACTGTATAGATGAGTTTCTTTTTCTAGAAGGCAGACTGTATCTTGGATATTGCTCTGCTTTTATTCCATAAATTTCATCCTGTGCTAGAAGTTACAGTTTATTGAGTTTTATTATTTATTTATTTTTGTTTATGTTTGCGGAACAAGTTCATTTCTTGCATGCACAAAACCTTCTGTTGAGGACCACGGTATGCTACATGTCATTGCTAATTGAGTGTGTGTGTGTGTGTAGCACTGCTGCAATCTGTGAGAGGGACATGGGATTACATCACTCAGAGAGCTAAATGTGTCTCACTATCTCTCTGTTTGAGAGACTGTTGGTGTACAGTTACTGTCATACCCCTATCTGAGAGGCACCCAGCTTCGCATGGCTTGTGGAACCTTTGTTATTTTTTTATATGGATACCTTTCAGATACAGTGTGTCAATGAAGTCAAACAGCTCTTGGTAAATGAGAACGTAATTAGTCGAACCGTTTTAAGTTGGGGGGTCAATGGCAGCTCCAGCAGGCTGGAAGAGGCACAGAGATGGATCAACTTTATGTCTCAGTGCTATTTCCTTCCTTCCTAACAGGTCATTTTAAAGATCTTGAAGATTTTCATTTAAATAAACCTCTGTTAAGTCACTATCGCAGAATGAAGTAACACAATGGTGATTGAGGCAACAGTATGGCCCACTGACAAAAGCCCTTGCATTTGCTGTAAGATTATTTAAAGGTGCAGTAGGTAAGCCTTATAAAACTAACTTTCTGTCATATTTTCTGAAACTGACCCTATGTTCCAGTAGAACTACATGAAGCAGGTCATTAAAATAAATCCAGCTCCTCTGGCTCCACCTACAGCCTGTAGTGAGATTAGCAAAAATCCACCTCTCCCTGTTCAGATGACCAATCAGGGCCAGGGGGGGTGTTTAACTGCATGTCAATCACTGCTCATGCACACGCATTCATTCTCCCTTGTGGGGGGAGGGGCTTAGGAAACCGTTTTGGGCTTTAGCAGAAAGGGGGGAGGGACTGAGAAGTTGTCGATGTTCAAATTTTTTGGCTAAGGGACTGTTCATTATTTAATTAAGGGGCCACCGGAGGAGTTTTGTGGCCTCTAACCTAAAAAGACATGACCCTCCCCTCGTCAGTAATAATTTTCCTATGACCCTCCAAAACAATTTGAAAAAGAAACATGACCCTCCCCTCACATGCAAGTTTGCACTTAGCAAAGAAGTACAGATACCATTTGATTTTGATTCTGATTCTGATTTGATTTTTACAGCCATGATGTACAGGAGTTAACCTCTGCATTCTCATCTTACACATCACTCTCCTCTGTTATGGTGTGGTGGCCATTTCAGTAGATTTACTCACTAACATTGTTGTGGAAACACAATAAGCATGGAAACTAAATGCACACTTCATGCATTACTGCATTACTTCAAATACTAAGTTCTTCCTCTAGTAAACTAGTATTCATATGAAATAAAACAATAAAACATTGAGACCATTCAGCAAAGGACGCTGGGATATAACCAATTCTACACTGGTTGCTATGGACTTGTCACTAGGCTTTGTCATTGTATATTTTAGCACATAGGTAAAGCTGCCGAAGCTGAACATTATATTCCAAAACACATATGTTTATTTTTAAAGCAGTTTTTAAGTTACATTGTAACAATTTAACAATTTGCCCTTATGAAATCCAATCGCGGCACGGCTGTTCTAGAATGCAATAGACAGACGCTTAAATTCAACTAAAATGTAACAGTGAACAATCAGTGTTGGACCTCCAGTCTGTTGAGATGCCTCTCCAAACGCAGAAACCAAGCGCAGTCACACCATAAAACGTTAAGACACGTTAAGAAAAAAGATCCGTATTTTGCCGTAATCCAATGACACGAAAAAAAAGTAATCCACAGCGATCAGTAGATCCACAAACAGACTCACGGTGTATCCAGCAAGGCCGATATGAGCGTCACCTTCACCAGCCAGCTCCAAACAGGTGAACGAGGCCTCTCCACTTCACCGTTTAAACAAAGTGGAATAAACGTATAAAAGTCCAAATCTACACAAAACCCGCAATCAATTAGTAAGCTGACATCACATTTATATACATGGCATTTAGGAAACCTTTATTGCAAGGTTGGCACGGCAAGATGTCCAGACTAGTGCAACAGTAACTTTCGTTTTTTGCGTCCTGCTGCTCCCATCGTCAGCCAGGTAATCATTTTTTTTACTAAAGCAGTATATGAAATCAGATGTATTACCTATCACCATTTAGTTGTTTTGTGTTATTTAAGATATTTATGTAATATCTGGTCATGCCAGATGTAATTATTTTTTAAACAATGTAATTACCCGTTTGAGCCACCGGGGGGGCAGTGCTCCTCCTGCCCCCCCCAGCAAACTCTGCGGTCAGAGTATGCGGTCAGACCATCTGCTAGGGGGCCGAGACTGAGAGCTACATGGATAAATATGCACCAAACAAGCCACTTTGAAATTTTGCTCTTTTCATGAATAAAAAAGTTGGATGACCCCCCACCCAGACTAAAAAATGTTGGATGACCCTCCCCTCAGCAAAAAATAAAAAGACATGACCCTCCCCTATTTTCCTCCGGTGGTCCATTCCATAAATACCGAACGGTCCCTAAGTCCTGGATCTTCACAATCCTACCTACAGCACCTTTAACTGGGTGTCTGGGGTGACATTCCCATTACCATGGCCAAACAAAGAAAAGAGCGATGACTACAGAAAATTAAACTTCAAAAACGTCACCTGCAATTACCGTTCATCATCATAGGTGCCGCCTAGAGAATGAAGCGGAGATCTTTGAGATTGTAACTTTAATGTTGGACGATTCTTATACAATTTAAGATTGTATACAATCCAATTGTTTTAGTTTTAATGTGAACCTAACACTGTAATTTGATGTATTATAATATGCACCCGTTGGGAAGCGTCTATGTGCGTAGGCTCCAAAGCTCTGACCTAAACACACAATAAAAGCCCCTTATGGCCATAACCTGTGTAACACGTTGATATTGTTTTTTTTCCAAAACTTAAAACCCTGGCACAGAGATGATTTTGGTGCCCTTCATTTATTGGGTAAGGTGACAAAATCTGCTAATACCCTTTGAATCATTAGATTTTTTTTTTTTCTTGACCGTGAAGGATACTTCATTACAACAACTGCTCTCTGTCAAAATGACATTTCAGATGCTTTTACAAAATCGTAGACATATGTTTTTTAAGTCAAAACGTTACTCACAGTAACGATACAGGGATTGTTTTTTTCACTTAGTTGACATTTACCTCTTCCCTCTGCAGGGGCAGAGTCACACTCCAAGATGTTGGCTCCATTCAGCTCCAATTAGGCCTTTTCAAACAAATTCATAAAATTAATTAAAGACTAATGTTTCTCAGGGGACACGAACCATAAAAACATGCCTGTCGTGGCAGATTTGGAGCTTGATTAGTTGTAGACATCTCATAGCATGACTCTGACCTTTAACACTATTTCACAGTCTTTTCTCAGTGATTTGTGTCCACTGTGTCAGTTGAGCAATGTGGCTTGCTAACTGATGGCGTCCAGCACAGTGGAGTAGGAGGATTAAGGTTATGCGGTGGGGGTGAAGAATGGTGCTGCTGGTGTTTTATGTGGACACGGGTCAACGATCGGAGGCCGGCTTCCTCACAGGGCTCAGATTGTGTTTTGGGGTCTTGGTGTGGAAATCAGCTTTTCCTCCTGCCGGCCCCCGCAGCCTTTCCACAGTCCCTGGGGTGTGTTTTGTGTCGGGCTGCAGGTCAGCGGCAGTGCTGTTTCAGGCCATCACGTTGTTTTCTTTACCCTCTCTGTTCTCGCCACACTCTCCTAAAGGAAGAGCCAGACATGGCAGTTCAATGCTTTGTGGCCGGCCTCTCATCTAGAAAATAAGGCCACTGGTATTCTTTGTGGTTATGTCAGCCGCAGCAGTCTTACACACACGCACACACACAAAGACACACACATGTCAACTCTAGAAGCATCAGTATGAGGGGAAATATATATATATAGCATTCCCAACCAGAGGTACCCAACCCATACTAGCAGCCTAAAATCTCGTATTTTATCTGCTTTTATATTTTTAACTGCTCTTTAATGTTTAATTTATTATACTGCACTGTAACTTCTATTCTCGGACTTTATCTGTTTTTAATTTTTTTTATCATGTTTAACTGCTCTTTAATGTTTTATGTAAAGCACTTTGAATTGCCCTGTTGCTGAAATGTGCTATACAAATAAAGCTGCCCTTCCTTGCCTTGCCTTACTTGTATCCCAGTATTCATTGTTTGGGGGTACATGGAGTAGTTCAACTCATTTGAAAAAATCGAAATTCAGATTTGAATAAAAAAATATAGTTAAAGTTGTTACAGCTGACTCAATCAGCTGTAACACCTGTCTCAATATGTGAACTTGCTATCGTGCCGGCACGTCATTTTCACACATTACGCGTTTCACGTATTTCTGTGAGATCAGGCTGAACATGATGCAGGACATGTTTTGGTTTTGTGCCCTCTGATACTTAACAACCGTAAAACTATCAGAGGGCGGAATTTTCCTTTAGCCCTCAACCTAAATCCTAACTCTAAACTAGCAGTAACCCCTTGAAGAAATTTAGACAGGCCAACATGACTTCATTTCTCAACAATGTTCTCACACCAAAATATGTAGAACACATCTTTTTCCTCCCCCCCCCCGGTCTTTTTATTAGCCTCCCCCTCGGTCTACCACACACACACACACACACACACACACACACACACACACATATATAGTATAGTGAACAGAAAATCTTTCATATCATACACATCCCCAAGACAGCTGCTGTATCCTGTCAATGATCCGTTAAGTAATTTTTTCACCGTTGTATAATTCTTGCTCTGAAAAAGATCATCATTATCTTTATAGACAGTGATGATGGATTTAAAACAGCATGACTCCTGACATCATGAGATACTGTAGATTAGCTCTTTGCTGCTCTGGGTACTGTAGATATATGATGGAATTTCTTAGAGGAGTTGGTGTGTGTGTGTGTGTGTGTGTGTGTGTGTGTGTGTGTGTGTGTGTGTGTGTGTGTGTGTGTGTTTGTGTTTTCAGGCTGTTCTCATGAACCATTGGTACATATCGCTATGAAAAAGTAATGCACTGTTATCTGTGTGTATTCCACTTATTTATTGCTGTATGCACCACATCCGGGCTTACTACTTAAGGGGACCAGTGTTTTAATCCAAACCACGATCTTTTTTCTAAACTTATCTGTCGTCGCTGCATGACGGTTTTGTCGGCTAAACTTAACTGTAAAGGACTGTCACCTTGCGGTGCACTGTACCCGGCTCACAGCCACCTTTTGTCGGCTAAACTCAACTGTTACGGCCTCTGAAACGACCGGCGCCCTGTACCCAGCTCCCAGTAACCTTTTCTTGTCTGAATTGAACTGTAAAGACTAAAGGCTAAACTTAACTGTCGTGTGACGGGTCGTCACGTGACCAGCCGGCGGTCGCCTGTTTTCGTGGGATATCATACGAATTTATGTGCATAAGTTTGTGTACCGTACAGGCATAACAGGCACTCCTGCAGCTCTACTTCATTGTACTTGTCAGGGTCAAGGGTCATGAGTCAGCTCTTCCGCAAACACAGAATGGCAGAAAATGAAGTTGGAGGAGAAGAGGAATAACAGCAAACTGAAGCTGAAATGTTTTTGCTAACCTTCGTGTTGACAGAGATTAGGCATTACTGCCTGTCTGCTTTGATCCATCTCAGGAAGTTGTTTTCCAACATTCATATTGTGGGTCCACCTTTCAGCCCCAATGCCGCTCTTTCTCCCCAAATGCCTTATATTCCTGTTGCCGGCTGTGGGTCATGTCCTCTTGGCTTAAGGTAAACACACACACAGCAGGCTGAGGCTGCACTTTCTCCCCTCTTCCTCTTCTCTCTCACACACATCCAATGTTTAAAGACAAAATGTGTGCAGCTCCCCACAGTCCATTACAGCTGTGCATACCTTTTTTAAACTCTTTAAATGATCTACCCTCTGTGCATTGCAAGCAGCACTTATACATTTCCGTGCACAGATGTATGTAGCTGTATGCAGATGTGTGTCACTGTATTGCCAGAGAAGTTGAAAGGTGTTTCAAATGCCAGATGTCTGTGGCTTAGTGGCCTTTATGTGACCTGCAAATTGTTTTCTTGATAGATATATCTGTTGATTCTTTTTTGAGTTATTTGATTGACAATTTAGTCCTCAAGATGAATTGTAACTTTGGTGATCCCTCAACTTTTCTTCTAGCGCATCATCAGATCAATCAATTGTAATTTGTTCTTGACCAAAAAACCTGAAAAACGACTGACGTTCCCATCAGCTGTACTTAGTGTTTAGTGCTAGTTAATAAGTAAATGATAGCATGCTAGTAAGCTAAACTAATGTGAGATAGCAAACATGGTTAACGTTACCTGCTAAATATCAGCATGTTGTCACTGTGAGCATGCTGGTGTTACCATGTAGCCATCACACCACTCGTGTTAAGTGGAAACCCATGCCGACAGTCAACCCTTCCTCAGACTTATCAAAACATTTTTATGTGACACTTTAATGTCTTATATCTTCATCTGGCTATATTTTATTCGTACTTTTAACAATGTGTCATACTGTTTGCGTTTGACATTTATCCACCGTTTTATTCCACGAGCATTGACCTGGGATGGGTTTTTGCTTTATGAGCAGACTCTTACAAATAGTAGTGATGTTTTTACTGCCACTGGCACATGGAGGAGGTGTTGCCCCCCCCACCATTCTATAACCAGATGGGTGTGATGGGTAGGAAAGACGCTACAGCTGGACCCCACGCACAGAGATGATCTCTTTATCCTAAAATTGTACCGGAGGGTAAGGGTTAGAAGGAGGGGGGAGATACTTAGATGGATGAATATTTGGGGAGCCTCAAGAATCTAAAGCAAACTGTCTGCAGAGGCTCTGGACTCAACATTAAAGTCCCAGGTGCCATCAGATTTCAATAAAGTCTTGGTTCAGAAGGACCAAAAGCAGAAAAGCAATAGCAGCTTAACTTCAAACCGTCTCTGCAGTACAGCTTGAAGTTGTTTTCCCCTCAAATCTTGGATAAGAAGTACAAAGCGAGTTTGAGTTCTTGTTTTGACATTGTTATTGCCAAGATTTTAGTGACATTTTGCCTAATTAGAGTCGGCCATGACATACAACTTGGGGATAATTGACCAGGGCGGTCTGTGATGCCTTTTGAAGATGCAAAATGTGTGGTCTCTTTCTCGTCTCGCTTCCTTTTGCCAACTTACGTTCTTCCATTTGTTTTTCTATGTTCCAGGGGGCTGTTCATCACTATTCATGACCGAGGCCACATCTCTACAATTCTCCAGAACTGGCCAGAGAAGGACGTCAGGGTAAATGATATCAATCAAACAGTGCATGGCGTGAAGTCATCAGTATTTAATGTATTTATGTTGTTCCTGCACGGCCACATTACAAAACCCATGGAAACCAAGTATTGTTCTGTATGACTGCATCAATAAAATAGAACATAATAATGTTTGCAAAAATGCAAACTGGAACCTGAAATGTTTGGTCGATTGGCTCAGTGGCCAACACAAAATGAGTAATGAGGATACAGAAATAATCAATTTGTGCCTTTTTTATTGGTCTTTTATTGGAATTAGCTGACAATTCAAAAATATAGATTATGACCTACCTTATCATTTAATGTATATGCATTTAGCATACAATATTGTTTTATATGACAATACAGTTTACACAAATTGAGAAACAACAGCAGCGCTGGAAATGGGCCGGTACTCACCGGTACTAAGTACCGGCACTTCTGATTTTTGTCCACTTGAGTTCCCTTACTTTCTTATTGCATACCGCCACTTCCTGGGGTGAGTAGGTACGCACAAAGCAGCCGAATGTTGAGAAAACAGCGCTGAAAATGTCCTTGTTAACATGGATAATTGTATTGGATAAACATATTATTGTAACCCTGTGCTGGAGAAGGCTACTGTGTTACTGTGCCATCGCCCGACACAGGAGCACAGCTGTAATCCAGCGCACAGCCCACAGCCGGACCATGATTTTTTGTGATTGCCCACCCCAGCAATCACAAAAAAAAGTTAATGTCAAGCCCTGAATGTATGTATTGAAATGCATACAAAAATATATATTAGAAGTGATATATATTATCAATATAGTTATATAAATATGAATATGTACAAGAAAAAAAAGTAGGCAATGGAACAAATCAACACATGTTGTAATGATGTGGAAAAACATTGATTATCTCTATGGACTCCCTCCAGGAAGAGATTATTTTAACTGCTTTCACAACAGTAGGATAAACTATGTTGAGTGATAGATGGCCACAATTATGGTAATAACAGTGAGAAAACGAGAACTTACTTTAATATAATCCTGAATGTCATACAAACACTATAATAGCTTTGCATTGTTGTTTGGCTTTGTTTGAAATTATCTGTAGAATATGATCAGCAATACTGAAGGCGTAAAAGTAGTGAAGATACTTTTTAAACTATCAGGGAGCTTACATTGTGAACTGAAGGTGGTAGGAAGTAGTCTGGTCGTCTGGTCAATCTTTTAAGATTGAACATTAGTCTGCTCTGTATTTTCTACTGCACAAGAGGCGTGATCAACGGGGATAGTCCTTCAACCAATCAGACCAACGATCAGGGTGACGTAGCAGCGACAACGGCATCAACGGGTTGCTGCCATAGACTGTATATAGAATGGACCAACAGACCCCGTTGCTCTGGACGGAGACCAGTGAAGGATATTAGAAGCACTTTCCCGGTGATGGCTGAGCGTTACTGAGCAGCCTCCAACTGAGAGAGACGATGTAAATGTGACGTGAGCAACCTGTCTGAAAGTTGGATGTCTTCTGGTAGCTGTGCCAAGAGAAATCTCAATCATTCCCAATCTAGCAGAGACGGAGAGCGTAGGTGTAAGGAGATAACATGGACACAAGCTAATTATTGCTAACTAAATGCTAGTTAACATTAGTAATTAAACTTAAACAGCTAATGTGAGTCCAAACTGCCTGAGAGCTTCTCCTGTACTATACGGTAATTCCTCTACTATGCGACAGTAAGTCTCGTGGTTATGACACAATCGTTAGCCTATTTTTATAAAAACGTCTGCTACGGAGCCATAACGTGAGCTACAAGGTAATGGAACCTTTTATACATTGTTGTGTTTCTTTAGAAATAAACAATGGACAAATAAAGTCTTTAAACGCTTCAGATGTAAAGTTATTCTCTATCAAAGTGACGTCAAAATGAATGGCAGTCAATGGGATGCTAAAAGTGCTTGTTAGCATCAACATGGCGCCATAGGAGGTACGCGTTGTGAGGAGAAGCTCACCCCCTTGGTTGCTGCGCTTCGGTGTCCGCCATGTGGAATGTAAACAAAAAGCTGCTTGCCGTTGCTTCTCTATCGTCATCGTGTTAAACCCGCCAATAGCACGTCAGGTGGATAAGCCAGTTTATGATTGGTCCCCACAGATTTGTAACAGGATAGAAAAATGTATCCAGCCTGAGCTGCAGGGAGAAATCAAATCGCTGGCAGATTGAGCTGGGTTTACCCAGTCTAGGTGGGAAGTTAAAGACTGTACAATTCTAAATTAAACCTGCAAGCTATATTGGGCTGATATTATGATAAAAAAAAACACAATGTGTGCATTACTGAAAGGCCAGTCATCTCACACCAGGCTGTCTCAAACAATAATGGATACAGATAATCCAGTGATCCCCTGGGGATCCGTGGATGGTTTTGGCATTGGTTCTTTTGACCTGCTGTATTGGCCAATTTCCCAAAAGACTGACATATTCCTTTAATCCTTTGTATAGAGCAACTATGTGCAAGTCATAATCTACTCATATTTAGAATGACGAAACCAGTAGGCATTCCTGGCATGTCAAATATACCTGCAGCCTGAGCCACCTGTTCACAGCTGTCAACAGCTGGGCATTTACCTCGCCGCTGACATGCCGCCTCTCATTGTCAGGGTGGTCTTATCATTAACTCACCTAATATGGCCGACTTTTAACATTTCCATAGAGAAAGGGCAAACGGGAGCCAAGGTAACCATCCACTGATGAGCCTTGCAGCCTTTTATATGGACTCAAATAAGGGTCATATTTTGTGCTTGTAAAAAGGTTTTGCAGCTGTAGAATTAATTTCCACAAGTGATAGTTGGGGGGGGGGAGCTCTTAATGGTATTGGGTATGGTCATTATAGATTTTAAACATTCAAATGGGGAAACTAATGACACCCTTTAAACCTGTCAGATTGTGGGAGGAACCAGGCTGTAAAAATGTTGTGCCAGAGTTATCTGCGTCACACAGATGGTGGAAAGAGAACAACCCTGAACATTTCACATTAAACACTTCTGCTGGTGATATTAAGTGTTACACAATTGATTTGTTTCATGCTGTGGAATCAACCCAGAGGGACTTATTTATTGCTTAATGAGTTAAAATGACTAGTGAGTGGAAAGCCAGGAGTGTGTAGGAGGGCCTGGCTTACAATGAGGAAATAAACATGTTTCTGGCTAGCATGGTGAACTTGTTTTGGTAAAGACGATTTGAGTTCATGAGACATGGAGGCAGAACTGCTGCTTCATTATCTTTTTAAAGTGTTATTAAAGTGTGTATAAATGCTTATTAGGGCTGCACAATTAATAATTGATAAAAAAATTCGAAATCGCAATATGGACTAGTGCAATATCCAAATCGCATGGGGGGGGGTGGTAATATTTGTTAAAGGCAAAATATGTGTTAAAACATTCTGAATGAAGTATTGTGGTGCTGCAGAGACATCCCGTCCTACAAATCCTATCCTACAGACTAAAGAAAAAATCTGGAACAGATCCTCGCAAAAATCCCATTATAATTGTTTCAGTTTCTTGTAATTTTATTAATTTTTTCAATGAAAATGAGAATAATGATATAAAAATGAGAATAATGATACGAAAATGATCATTCCCTTCAATATCGTGAATCATATCGCAATTGCAGTATCAGTCAAAATAATCACAATTAGATATTTTCCTCATATCGTGCAGCCCTAATGCTAATAAGCTACCTATCATACATGTACCAGCATCATACACAGATTGATATTGATGAGATGGTTGGTGTGGCTACTGTAGTCTCTGGCTGACAGTTATGTTGATTGACAGGCAGTGTGTGTGACGGACGGAGAGAGGATCCTGGGGCTGGGAGACCTGGGCTGCTGTGGCATGGGCATCCCAGTGGGCAAGCTGGCCCTCTACACAGCCTGTGGAGGTGTGCCGCCACAGCAGTGCCTGCCTGTCATGCTGGATGTGGGCACAGACAATGAGGTAAGAGCTGAGGTCTAAATATATATATAAAAAAAATAAAAACAAACTACACTTTCTAGAGAATAAAAGAATATGTGTGAATTTAAAAATAAAGGTGCATCTTAAAGATGACGATATGTATCGATATCGTTGAGGATTGAATCAATATAGCGATCCAGATCGATGTATTGTTACACCCCTAAATATAAGTGAAAGACTAATTACAGAAGTTGGCCTATAAGCAACTTGTTATATTGTGTTGTTTTTATATTACATCCACAGAGGTGGAAAGTAACAATTATTCATGAACTGTAACCTAACAGTATGTTATATCTATCTATCTATCTATCTATCTATCTATCTATCTATCTATCTATCTATCTATACACATAACAGATACAGTATGCTCATTATAGTTTGTTACAGAATAAGTTAACTAGTCTGCAGTCATGCTATGGGCTCTAGTGCTAGTGCGTTTAGCTAAATGCTGACATCAGCATGTAAACATGCTCCCAAAGACAATGCTATCATGCTGATATTTAGCAGGTTTAATGTATACCATGTCCATCATCTTAGTTTAGCATGTTAGCATGCTAACATTTGCTAATTAGCATTAGCGCAAAGTAGCTGTCACTACCCGATGTGAGTCGAGTGCAGATGTGAGTTGCGCATGCTCAGATTTAAACGGTTTATGGCATAACGCCAAGGGATCCAGATCCAGCAAACGTTTTAGCTATCTATGATTGTTTGATTGCTAACGTTAGCTCAAAACGCCATTCAAGTGACAGCCTTTGTTATGTTTGATTGCTAACTTGTAGCCAGCAGTGAATGAACTTCGTTATGTATGTTATGTAGGTCCATTTTTATTGTATTGACATTACAGAAGTCTCTCGTAGCAGGTTTTTGTAGGCTACTTCAGCCTCTAATCTAGAACTGACATCATGGATCATGCCGTGAAAATGTGATGCCTTACACTAAATAATAAATTACTGCTATGTAATAGCCTGGATGCCAGCAGAATTTAGCCCCGCCCACAACATTTGAGGTCGGGAAGTTCGGTCTGGACTTGATCCGTTGTGGAGCAACAATGCTCGAACCAGAGCTGTTCGGACACATCGGATCACATTGTCAGGGCGGGCTTTATGGAGCAGTATCAGACTCATATTCTGACTAGAATCTGAGTATGACAACGTCAGGCTAGCTATGTAATGTACCTATCTCATTATTCTGTGGCTAACAGCAGATTTGTCGTGAAATCTGGTCATTGTCGCAAAGTGACGCATGCGCAACTCACATCGCAACTCACATCTGCACTCGACTCACATCGGGTAGTGACAGTAGCCTACGGATTAAACAAACAACATGTAACATTAACGTGTTGATTAGTGAGTTTAGGCAGATTTTGTTACAGAGACAGGCTAGATGTTACTCCCTATTTCCAATTTTTATGCTAAATTAAGCTACCCAGCTCCTGGCTGGCAGCTTCATATTTACCATTCAACAATCTTCTCATCTAGTGTAGGTCTATCACTTGTTATGGAGTATGTTTAGTGTAATGCTGCTACTTTTACTCGACTTCAGAAACAGATTACCACATTGGTTCTAACCTTTAGTCATTTAAGTAGGCAACAGTGAAACTAAGACTGAGGGGAAAACCGTTTGCTTTTTTTCTTGCTCACACAGAGGCCAGAGATAAAGGTCAGCTTCAGAGCAGTGGGGGCTGGTAGAGTGTCTTGCTCAACTAAAGGTGGATTACATTAAATTAGATGAAACTCTAAATAATCCCTGTGGAGAAATTAGGTCATTATAGCCCCAGGGAGTAATGATCAAGAGAGCTTGGTCTTCCTGCTCACCTCTCAACTCTACTGCTCAAACTCAAAACATTGCTCCAACAAATTAACATGCCATGAGTGTATGATGGCGTATGCCAGAAGGGAAATGCTCCTTATCCACCGTAGTCAGGTAAGCCTTGCCTTAGAAAGCATCCAAGAAAAAGAAACCAAATCCTACACTTTAGAACCAGTAAACACCCTTTACATAAGTGAGGTAAGCAGCTCCATTGATGGATGCCAGGTGGGAAAACACCTCTCCCTGCTGCCAGTATGTGAGTGTAGTAGCCAACAGAGCTAGAGTTACCCACCTATGTTCCCTGTTCTCTATGGCAGCGTCTCTTAAAGATGATTCAAACTCAGGGCAGGGCAACACGTGTGTCTGTAGCCTTAAACAGACTAAGAATAGTCTGTGTGCACATCTATATATACTCAACTTTCGGTCTCGGCCAAGGGCGTGGCTGCCTCAGATGCCTGTTTGCCCGACACAGCTGAGCTCAGCCTGTCAGATGCTGTCCTTCATCTTCCAAGACACCACATGACTCAGTCCCTGGAGTTCACTCCAAGCAAATGTCACAAGTGGACTAAGGATTAGCGATGTTGCTGAGGATAGATGTGTTTGCAAATAAAATTAAGAAGATGTATTTAGCAGAAAGTATATGCAAGATTAGTTAAAAACCCACTGATTTCATGCAGGCGATAGCATGCTTAATGGCCTGGGATCCTTCTGTGGCAGCACTTACCCAATACACGCTTTATCACAGTTCTCCAGGTCCCAGCAGAATTGCATTATAACAACAGAAACAGTGCAGTCTTCCCAGATAGCCCTTGAAATATATTACATTGCTACATTAGACCTCTTCGTGCCATTGAAGCTGGATTTAGAGCAAAATTGTCTCTAATTCTGCCAAGTCCTGCACCTCAGCCCTTTATCTTTATACAGCTACAGTATGTAGCTCTACCTTTTGACCTCTTCTTGTACTGGCATCTCCATGCGTTCTTAAGTTTCCACATTGAGTCTACTACTCTGTTTGAAGTGATTCTGGTTTAGGGCGATCGTACCATCTGTAGATTAGATTCTTGGTTGCACGACAGCAGTTTAAGACATTTATGGGAATCACAACACAACTTTAACAAGCTGTCTCATAGTTCCAGTTGCCTCAAACTGCCTTATATCTGTTGCCAAAATAAGAGGAAGAGAAACACTTTTTTGTGTATATAGTGTGTATCAGTGAGCATTGATGCAGAGCTCATAACAACTTCAAATATTGAAGGTAGAGATGTTTAGAAATGATGAATAGAATAGATGAATTGATGAATTGTATTTATTAACCACAATGTGTTGTATGTAATTTTATTTTGTGATTTTATACCTGTCATTATTTTTAAAGGCTGCCTGTTTTACATCTGGCTGGGGGACTACCGATGAAAATTAGCACTTTTGAGCTAACTCACACACATTTACATTGTTTTAATGTTGATTAATGTTCACTGTCCCCTTTCAAATAAAGAAATAAATCAAATCAAATCAAATAAATCAGAAATAGTTCAGCATACATTGAGTGATTGACCGGGCGGTGATTAGCCTATAGCGTAACATAAAGACTGGAAGCAGGGACCGCTAAAGTAGGGTGACCAGATTTCCTGGTAACACTTTATGGTAAGGGTACATGAATTAAGAATTCATGCATGAATTAATTCATGATTTGTGCATTACTTCATTCCATTATATCTTATGAATCATCAGGAATTGACATGAGTTCATAGCCTCTCATTCATGACCTCATGCATGAACAACACATCAACTAAAGCATTAGGTAAGGTGGGTACATGATTATGCACAAGTTGTGTTCAAATCAGAATTTGGTAATTCATGTAGGCCTACCCTTACCGTAAAGTGTTCCCAGTGTTATTCTAACCAACAACACACACACACGTAATCTCATTTGATAGAGCAGATAGCTTCCCTATTGGAAACATTCATTCCGTATACAGTATTTCTTAGAGGAGTGAATTTTCTCAAGAATCAATTTGTTGACTGAAAGCCTACTGTGAAATTACGCACAGGTGTCAGCAAAATTGGCCCGTGTGACGAGTAGCGTCTTTAAGGTGGGAATGGTCATACGGTTCCTCTCGTCAGTCCATGTGTTGTTCATGAGCGAAAAGATCCGCTCAACGGGAGCATTTGTGCCCGGTAGACACATGACGAACTGACAAAGGAGACCTTCATTTTTGAATGGAATCTCCCTGCTTTTGAAATGCGCGAACATTTCCACCCAGCGCTCGTCCGCTGACTTTCCAGTGGACCTGGAGGGACTGGTTAAAACGAGACAGATAAGAAGAGGCATTGCGACAATGTTTACAAATATACACTGTAATGCTGGCTGCACAGATTATGCAGACGCAGACCGCTACGATTGACTGACACACACACACACACACACACACACATCATACGCTGGTCGCTTTATTAGTCTTTCTACATGGGTTTAGTTCATTATTGGGCTATAATAAGTCGGCTATGTAATCGCTGACAACAGGGACAATTTCAAAATTGTTGGTGTCAACCGGGACATTTTAGCGTCCCGACAGGCTTTTGTCGGGACTCGGGACACGCAACTCAGAATCGGGACTGTCCCGGTCAAACCGGGACGTCTGGTCACCTTACTCTAAAGCTACCTAATGAATACATTGTAAATCATTTGTTTAATTACAGGCTGAATATTTGCAAATGGCAAAATAGCTGCAGATGCTGTACGGTAGTGCTGGTTGGATGGATAAAGTGTTTGTCAAGAAATGGTTATCCCCGGCTCCTGCTCTGCCCTAATGCACAGATACATGCAGTTTGAGGGAGTAACGAGTAATGTGAATATTTTTTTCAGTGACAAGTAGCTTTGTGTTAGCTCAGGAATGAAGGCGTGGGGGATGCATTAGCACGTACAGTATACAAAAGAAAAAAAATTAACTCCTGGTAACTCCAAAATTGACTTATTAGATTTTGACTATTCTTAAAGCTTGCTAAGGTTAGCCACTGGTAAGCCTATTTAGCATCACCTGGTTTTGTTTAAAGTTGGAGGGTGTGTGAAACTACCAACTTCACTGTGAATGGGATTATAGTAGCTCCCAAGACGGCGGCCGCCTGTATACGAGAACGCAACTGTCTTTATAATATATCTTTTTTATGAACTGTCTGTACACTTACAAAGTTCCCAATGCTTTGGTTTACATGTAGGGACCCTCATTATGCTACCGTTGAAGTGTGGTGATATTTTGAGCCTTTTTAGTGGCATAAATAGTGATTTGTTTTTTACATTCCCTGTGCCCCGAATACTAGCGTTGTAAGCTAATCAGCGGTCCGCGCTAGCTTGTTTCAAGCTTCAAACACATTCGATTAGCATGAAAACCTGTCCCAGAGAGCGACAGAGTGGGTACACATCTGTTATTAACCCCTAGGTTCGTTTTGCGCCAGAATTGTCCTTTAAGCTTGCTGTTAATGGTCAGTAAATACCTTCAAACCATTGTTGATGTCTTGCTTTCTATTTTTACACGTTAACTACAGATCTAATGTGGGTGTGGAGACTTTGGAGTTGTTTAAAGGCACATTTGACAGTGCTGGGCTGAGTAACCAAAGTAGTAAAATGAGTTATGTTGTTACCTTTACTGTACTTTTTAAGGTAACAAGTAATGTGTAATTTGTTACATTTTGAGACATGTTGAGTTATTACACTAAGCATAAGCCTCACTGTTCTTCACTCTTGAACAAAAAAGGCATCACAGAAATTGTATATATGCACAGGGACAAACTCGCCTGCAAAAACGCGCACACACACACACACACACACACACACACACACACACACACACACAGTATTGATGCTTATGCAACTTTAAAAGAAATAGCTATAAAAGAGATTTTGCTGTAGTTGCCAGGTCTATTTCTTTATTATAAGCGATGACAGGCTAAATGAGTTGTAATGGGATAAATACGTGCGTATGTGTCTAATGTGTAGTTTCTCTGGGCTGGTTTTATATGGGAGAAAGGCTAGCTTGCTGCCCCTCGGTACCCCGCCTCACTCTGCAGTCCTGACTGTGAAGGCATGATGAGAGCAGATGGAGTTGGGAGGCTATGAGGTAGTGGTAGCTCTAGCTAATTATTAAAATGACTGTTATTATGGGATTATTTTTGTCCTTGAGTGGATATGGGGGTAGAGAGAGAGGCAAGCAGGCAGACATCCAAACAGTTGAGCAGGCAAACCCCCTGACCAAGACATACTTTGTTTTTTTCCCAAACAAATAGTTTGACATTTTGGGAAATACACTTACTTGCTTTCTTGCCAAGAGTTAGATGAGAAGATTGATACCATTCTTAAATTTGTAAGGTAAATATGGAGCTACAGCTAGCCTTGCAAAAGATTGGAAACAGGGGGGAGCTAGCCTGGCTCTGTCCAAAGGTAACAGGATCTGCCTAGTTGCACTTCGAAAAATAACTAATTAACACTTTATATCTCATTTGTTTAATTTGTACACAAATCTAAGTGTTAAAATGGCACTTTGTGTGTTTCTCCTTGTTTCCAGGCTCTATGCTAAGCTAAACTAAGCTAACCAGCTGCTGGCTGTACTGTAGCTTCATTTTTAGCATACAGATCATAGACTGTAATCTATGGTGCAAATGCGCCACACGAAACTCAGATGTGAGGGGGTAATTTCTAAATCACACACGGTCCCAAAATGATCCTAATCCCGTGAATGAATGAATGCACTATAAGGTTAATTATATCAGGCTTTGATTTTAAGCTAACATTACCATTATATGCGCACCGATTAGCAATAACACCACATATGGTTAAAAACAGATCACCGGCGAGACTGTTGTGCATACCTACTGTATACGACTGTAACGTTAAATATATATATATATATATATATATATATATATATATATATATATTTTAACCCATTTATACGGTCTGCATAATGTTATTAGTTAGCCCGCTAACTTGGTTAGCAAGGTGCAATCTAGTTAGCTAAATGATATTAATTGGGATGCTAACGTTGGCTAACGAAAAACAGTATTAAAACAAAATGTAACGTTACTTACCGGAAAAACTGAACTGCCGACTCCTTTGAGTGTCTTGTCGTACAACCGAACGCTGAACAAAACATTATTAGCCGACCAAAGTGTCACAGTCACTATGATGAAAGCGTGGTCAACCCCCAAAATGAAGTTTACGTGCCATGGATAAGCTTTGCTAAACCTGTCATGATTGACAGGCCGCGAACTGTCAATCACATCATAGCCACGCCCTAAAACACCCCCTGCTTTATTGCCGATTTTAAAATCAACGAGACCATAAGTCAAAAAATGAACATCTTTCTGTGTTGCAGAAGACTTAAAACTAGCGATTGAGAATATAAACTCTTAATTGAAATGTTTACTGAGGTAATAAATCAAGTGAGAAGTGGATCATTTTGCCATAGACTTCTACAGAAACCAACCTCCTTTTTGCAACTGCACGTGTCGCCCCCTGCTGGAATTCAGAGAGAATGCAGGTTTAAGGCACTTCCGCATTTGCAGCACTTCGCCGAACCGGATGCGCTGTCCACTAATATATACAGTCTATGATACAGATAGAATGGTATCAATCTTCCAACACATCATCGTACCTAAACAACAGATTAGGTCCATTTCGAATGACTCCCAAAACAACATACAGTATATGATCATTCTATTTACTGCCGCACGGTGGCTGTTTCGAAACATGTGACCGCAAATACAGTTTTAATCATGTGACGTTCTATTTAACTTAACGGTCGCCGTTTTAAACACGTAGTTAATGTTGTGACACGGCTAGTTACGGTAAGGTAACACAAATACTTAGGGTTAGGCAATCATCAAGGATTGGTTTAAAATTAGTCGCGTAAAACTACTGAAATGAGGACATAAGTGCATAACGGACGTCACCCCATGGACTAAGGTCTGTAAAAGGCTGTTTATTTCAAAAAGTGACTGTTGACTTTTGGTTTCACACGGGACACGATTCTTGGTCTCCTGGGTCAAAGTGCTGTTTGTTTTACCCATCCACAACCCCAATCTGCATTGTTTTGCAGAATTTAGCGCTCTTACACTTTGTGACCTCACTTCCTCGTTTGCTCCCTGCGATAATTACTACAGCCACAAGAGGGCCAACTGCGAATGTAAATATGAGTCGTTATGAGCTACTTGCACAATGGTCTTATGCGGTCGTTTCCTGGATGAGGATGGACTTCAATCTTCTTATCTAACTCTTGGCAACTAAATGCATTAGAATATTTGCCAAAAAAACTCAAACTATTGCTTTAATCTTTTATCAGATAAGGCTCAGTGCCTGTAAAATGTCTGTTTTGGACATTTAGAAAGTCAGCCACCAGTTGTTTTTTTTTCTTCAGAGGAATGTGGTTGCTGTGTTCTTGTGTGGAAAGCAGCAGTAAACTCCTACCCTCCTACTCCTACTACCTGGACAGCTCTTATCTCTGACTTACATAAAGTACACACAAAAACACAGACATATCCGCAGGGAAAGAGGCACAGAAACACACGCAACATAAGGAAAAACAAACCAGTTTGCATGTAGTCCGTTTTCTTTACGGCATCATCTGGTTATCTCCCTGGACTGTATCTGTCAGTGCATCCCTGGGCCCGATGTCACCTGGAATGACCTCAACACTAACACTCATGCTGACATTAGAGTCAATGATGTCATCCAGGACAATATGCTGTTTGCTGTTTGTTTGTCCAGTGCTGGGTGTCCTTTACCTCAGACAGGTCAAGGCTGTTATTGATCTCTGGTCTCGTTCCAGTGCTTCTTTAGAATGAACTTTTTCGTAAATGCTGCAGTCGCATTTTTAACACGGAGAGTTTCAATGTTAAACTACTTAAAACTCCCTCATTAAAAGTCCAGCACAACAAAGCAGTCAAATATAACTTTATATTATTTTCCTGAAGTCCAAAAGTCATCAGTTTGGAAACAGTTGCAACAGTGAAAAAGGAGCTTCTGTGTCTGTAGCAAGCATGAACTCTAAAGCCATATACAAGGACTAATCCCTTCTGAGAGAAAGGTGGGCTGTACAACACAAAGGACAGCTTAGCCAATCAACAGTAGGTAATCTGGGACAGAAAGACAACTCATGTCAACAGTTCAGCACAGTGTCAACGAGGTCAGCCCACTTGAAACTCACTCAGGACTATGAGAGTTACTTATAATGCAGATCCTTCTCTTTCACCTTTTAAAGGCAGTTTCCTCACAGCGTGTAAATGGACAGAATAATAAAACAAAACCTCACCATCATACATCAACAGACAGCACATAAGTTGCATGTGAAACTCCACTCCAGAGGTGAACAACTCTTCTGGATTTAATAGCAATTTCTTTTTTCTCCTTGCATGCTCTTGCATCATCTTGTGAAATTACCACCGAAAGCTTTCTCTGATCAATCCACCTCTCAGTGGGATCACAAGAAATCGTTTTGCTTGTTTTAGTTACTGTTGAACTTAACCACCTCAAGCCTATTACTGTCCATTAAAATCTTGCCAGGAAAGGAGTTGGCAACTTCAAATAAATATTGCCTTATATAAACTTTTTGAGCTGTTCTTGGACATGGCAAGTCTTGACCCTGCCATGGAAAGGCGGCTGCTGCCGCGCTCATCTTAGTGGCACCCTCTAATTATCCATCTCTAGAAGTAAAGGTTGCCCGTCCCAATGAGGCATGACAACTCTCCGGATTAGCTCGCCACCCCTTTGGATCGAAATTTCCTGGAAACCAAAGTTTACAGAGTGTAGCACATTTAGATTATGAGTCTGTCTTCCAAACTCTGTCTAGGTAAGAATCTACAGCTACAGTACCATATGTTAAGAGCATAGAAATAGAATGAGAGTAGAGCGGATATTGAACTGTTTCCATGGTCATTTCACTTGACAAAAGAAAAAGGCAATTGTTGTTAGTTGTTATGCAGATTTCTTCACCATGGAAGAGAGCGGACGGCAGCTCCAGCTGGCTAGTTAGCTTGTCTGAATCCTAGCGGCGGGGAGTGAGGCGGAGCGTTGGACCGAGCACTGCCGCTGGCCACCAGCTCGCTATTTGGCTCATTTTCTGTAACCATTGTAGCATTAAAGCATGGTGGAATTAGCAGGCTAGATAGCTAACTAGTGAATGGCTGGCTAATTAGCTAGCTTGCGAATTCCGCTGTGCTTTAACGCTACACTGGTTACAGTAATATAAAAGGCGGCCATCTTGGAAAACAGTCATGACCAGTCGAACCATGAACGCCGTGCAACCAGTAACCAGTAACATAGCTCAAACACAGCGTTCGTGATTCGACTGGTCATGACTGTTTTCTAAGATGGCGGCCGAATGTAAACACTAACGCTACACTTACAAAGTTCTCAATTCTTCAGTTTACATGTAGGGACCCTCATTATGCTACCGTGGAAGTGTGGTGCTATTTTGAGCCTTGTTAGTGGAAGAAAATAGTAATTTACCAAGTGCCCCGAAAGCTAGCGTTAGCAGGTAACCACCTGTTTTGCGGTAGCTTGTTAAAAGCTAGAGACGCATTCAATTAGCATGAAAACATGTCCCAGAGAACGTTCGACTCGGTACACATATGTTATTAACCCCTGGGTTAATTTCATGCCGGAATTGTCCTTTAACACTTATTAGCTATGGAAATGGTAAACCAAAAAATGGCTGCCACTCTGACCATCCTGCTATGTTGATTTGAATGGAAATGTCCATTCTACTTTCATTCTATTTTTATGGCTGAACCATGCAGGTGCAGCATGTCAAAGATCTGATGAAATATGTGCTGATACCCCAAAGCAAAGTCTGTAAGCAATCTATCACTGCTACTGTAGGGGCATTTATTTCCACCTAATTCATCACAGTCTCACTTTCTCTTTCATTCTCTATTTCTGTCTCTCTGTCCCTCACATCCATCTCTGCTGTTCATGTTCTCCCTTCCCTGCTGTATTCCTCTCATTCTTCAAAATTCTTAGGTGCAACTAGGTCAAAGTTCACTGGTGCAGTTCTCTCATCTCCGTCACACTGTTAGTTTACCTTTGCTGTTCAGCTTTGATTCAAATGGCTCCTATACACACATGTCACACATTTACATTCTTCATTCTAAATCATCCTTCTTAAGGAACTTCCTTTAGTTCTTCCTGCTGCTCTCACTTGCAAGTAGAGTTATGACTGGGTCATGCTACATAATCCATAATTTCTCACCAAAATAATCTTTTAGGACCAGACAATTATTTTAGCCATGTTAGAAGCATGGCTCTCTGAATGGCACCACTTTGATCTAGACTGAAGTATCTCAGCCATATAGGATATATATTATTTGAAGGGCTCATTTTAAGCTAATGAAAACACACCAAGAGAAGTTTGCTCAGCCTGTGGAAACAGTTTTATAATGGTTTCCTTGGCTTTGGTGGGTGCTTTCGATTTTCTTTTAGACTTGGAGAATACATTTTTTTAACACAAAGCCTGAGTTGCTGGGCCATCGCGTTTGAAAGACACCAGGCTAAGATTGTTTAATGAAGCTACACTATACATCTGCATTTTGGGAAGTGAAGGATCCTGTGTGTGTAAATGCCTTTGTGGCTTCCAGATGGACCTGCACAAAGTCTGATAAAATGCCTTAGATGATCTACTTGAGTCAGGGTCAGTTGGTGCTGAAAACTACAACAATTCTGGGGGTGTGGAGTTAGAAAGAAGTGAGGTTACAGACCTCCAAAGCCTGTTCCTCATATTTGTTTGAGGTTATCATCTTAAGGCTACACCAGCCACTACTTGCATAACACACCCAAATCATTAACTAAACTGAGCAGCCAAGTTGCATTGTGGGTAATGTAGGTGCCTTTTGTAATACTTTGTAATACTTTTCCCAACCACTTGAAAAAACTACAGATTTTACAGAAAAAAATCATACGGGCATTAACGTGGTCCGAGCCCAATACCCCCACTCGTCCTCTATTTCGTCGTCTGGGTATATTAAGGCTTACCGAATAAAATGTCTTTCAGAATGCATGCATGATATTCCAGGTTATCCATAGGTTAAATTACCGTTTGTGTGAGCTTATTCCAATAAATCGTCCCCTGCACACTTATGACACAAGGAAAAAAAACCTAATTACTGGCAAAAAACGACGGTTAAACGGTTTGTAGGGGGACCGCAGATTTGGAACAAACTCGAGGAAAACTTGAAAGTGTCGCATTCTGTCTCCATCTTCAAGAAAAGCCTCAAGGAAAAAATGCTTATAACATAGCATATGTTGATTATTCTTTAAATGCTATAGTTTGTGCTGGGATCATCTGTCTGTTTGTAGTATTTGTCTATGTTAGTTTAAGTATGTCTGTATTTTGTTGTATTTTCTATTGTCTATTTTGTGTTTCTGGTAAATTGAGTTTTTGGATTGTTTATTATCTGTTGTTTATTGTTATCAGGCCCCCTCCGAAAAGCTTTTAGTAGCTTATTTGGGGTTCCCCATTTCACGCGGCTTATGTATGATTATTGTACCTTATGAGATTGTGTTTAATGATACATTGATGACGTGTGAAATAAACGTGGTTAAACGTAAACATGTTTTTTTTTCATAAGGAAAAGAATGCGTGCAATAAAAAAGGAAATACCTCTGGATCAGCTGCATTCGTTTTCACTGTCCATAACTGTCCATCGTTAATCCAACAATATTAAAGGACTGCAATGCTAAATCAGTCAAGTACTCGTTTAAACAATTCCCATTGGCCCAGTTGATAGTGCAGCTTTAAAGACACAAATATTAAGTTGAGATGGAACATTAAAAACAAAGTTTCCTTTCTTCCTATTGGTTTAATATTTTTTCCTCTCACTTGCCATTCTGTCCTCTGTCTCCATGTGTTTTTGCAGGTGCTGCTGAAGGACCCTCTCTACATTGGGCTGAGACATAAGAGAGTGCGAGGCCAGGCCTATGATGACCTGCTGGATGAATTTATGAAGGCTGTGTCAGACAGGTATGATCATATTGGCCTTAAATGAATCATTTGCCCAATTCCTGTATGCAGTCTGCTATTGTCATTTTAATACAAACAGCACATGGTGCTCTAAAAAGAAATATGTCAAGCAGTGATGGAGCCAGATGTTGTGGGATTCAGGGCTCTGGAACTTCAGTTGCAGATGATTCAGTTTAACCTTCTTTAAATCAGGTTTTGGTTGCTAAGCAATTCAATCTACCTACTGGCTGAATGGCAACATGAGTTTATTGAAAAGTGATCGGAGAGCCTTGGTAACCGTCAGTGCTATTGATTTCAGCTGCATGGGTTCAGCTAACCAACTATTCAGAAGCTGGTTGAACTGTCAGAAGCTGAACTGGACACCTGTATGTTTTTGACTCATACCAGCAGTATACCATTATCTATTTTCAAACTGTCCACAATGATCTGACTTGCTTATTAGTCCACAGAAACTCAGCAAGTTGGATTTTTTTCCCAACTCATCACGTAAGGACACTTGGTCAGGACTCCTTAGCGTCATTTTCTCAACATGCAGGGTACTCCAATAGACTTCAACACATGGTTAATGTTGTGAATTCAAACATAACTACTCGGCTAAGTTTAGGAAAAGATCCTGGTTTGGGTTAGTATAAGTGAGTTTGTTAAGGAACCTATTTTACATAGGTAAGTTAAAATACGTCATTGTTGACTCTTGGTTTCACATGGGACAAGGACAGCGGTCTTTTGACCCATCCATCCACCCCAATCTCTTCGCAGACTCTTTCGCTCTTTGTACTGCGTCGCCTTATAGCGCTGTGGTGTGTTAACATTGAAGGGAATGGGCCGGCTGGCGCAGTTGCTCTTAACATCTGATATTGCCGCAGATGGGTTTACATTGGAGATAGTTGAAAGCCTGATGCGTCTCATACAGGCGCTAAAGGGGGCGATCAAACCGAATTAGGTCGGTACAGATGCGTCTGCTTCAAAAAGGCCTTTGCAAAGCGCGTCGGGCAAAACAGCAAAGTGGCTACGTGTTTTGCTGGCGACGTTTTTTCTGCCGTCGTCTTGGTCGGGTTATCAGGGCCAAAGGGTGCCTTGTATCAGACACTGAGGGGCGTGATCAAGTGACCTGGGGTGAAAGGAGGGCTGGGTGTTTGTCGTTGTAAACAGTATATTTAAATAATGTCATACATGATTATTCTGAATGCTTAAAGAATATGATTGAACATGTAAACAGAGAAGCTTACAGGAATAGTGGGAGACCTCTGGTTTGTGGAAGAAGCTGTTTTATTCTCTGTGTGACTCTAGTGGTCCCAGTTGAAGGAACATATCTCACCATAACTTTCCCAAGCACAGAGATAATTCAGACTTGTGATGTCATGTAGAAATGCTAAACCCTGTTTGAGTCAGCAGTGGATCACAGTGAGGGGTTAGCTTTGGTGTGTTTGACTTGGAGGCACAGCCAGGCATTGAAGTGTTTTAATATTCCGTTTTGTCATTCATTTTGTTTTCATACACTGATCTTATCTTTTCCCTCTTTTTTGAGCTGAAATTAGGTTAGCCATGCTGCTTGCCTTTGGGACTTGTACTTTATGTGTTTATTGCAGTTCTGTCCTTAATGGAACTTTTGTATATCTTTGACTTGCATGCATGGTGACACATCTCTGGGTCCCTGTTTGCCATGAAGCCATCACAGCCACGCACACATGGGCCTGGTTAAGACTTGTCCTAACCCAGAGTGTCCAGAGTCCAGTAAGATCAGCCTGGGTCTGGGGCCCCTCCAGCTGGCAACAGGAAGCCATGACTCTAATAACCGGGTGGCTTCTCAACTACAGGGAACAACGAAGCTTTTTCCCCAAAGGAGCCAGATTGGCGGAAAATAAGTAATTATGGGCTCAGAGATTGAATGAATGATTACAGCTCTGCAGTCTTTTAAGTAATATTCATGTTTAGTTTTCTTAAAACTAAATGTGAACTAGAATACCCCGGATTGACTCATCATCAATAAGCAGCAGAAGTCTGGAGGGATTTTTTTAATCCACCGTTTAAAAATGCTTCTGAGTTGAAGGAGAACAGTTCGTGATGCAACCGAGTGTTTGTTTGATTTCAGGCCAGCCTCCAATGCTCCAGCGACTGCTCCTGTTAACAATCAGCAGGTGTTGTCTACTGCTTTTGTCTCCAGGCAGAAATGAATGATCCCTTAATCTCATTGCTCCTCCCGCACACGCCCACAGCAACACAAGGCTCAGCAAAGGTTTCAAAACTCTGAACTCTCTCTTCTGTCATGGAAACACTAACCTTTTTGAATCCCTATTGTATTTCTGTTGGTGTGTGCAGATTTCTTTCTGTGAGAATCCTACTGCATGAAGTGCATGAGAGCAAACTGGAGGAATGTGAAGTGAAAACTTGTGAACAAACTATATTAACTGTATTGTGTCATTAGTCAGACAGCAGCAACAACGCGTTAGCTTTTTTCTTATAAATGCCGCTCTGTCAGTATAATATGGCATAGGCGCATATGCTTGTGCATCCTGATGTTGCCAGGCAACCAGCAGAAGTCACTTCACCTGGCTAAAATATAGTCCAGCTCATAGACCCTGTAAAACTAAAATTAACCGTTTTTATAAACAAATGAGCGATAACGTGTTAATTTGTTAATTAGCTTTAGAGGTGCTGGTAGGTGGATTGTGTTCCCTTTGGACAGAGCCAGGCTGCTTCCCCCTGTTTCCAGTGTTTGTGCTAAGCTAAGCTATCCAGCTGCTGGCATATTTACTATATTTACTTCTCATCTAGTCTATATCCACGACGTTCCACTTGTGGGATTGCTCCGGTGCCGGCAGAAATTCCACCGGATGTCATTTATTCGCCGCTTTATTCGTGTTGGCGTTCTAACCTCTGGTGGATTTCTGAGGACTATGGTTAACTGCTCCTCAGATCTCTGCAGGGTAAATCCAGACAGCTAGCTAGACTATCTGTCCAATCTGAGTTTTCTGTTGTACGACTAAAACTACTTTTAAACGTACACAGATTCCACCAAAACAAGTCCCTTCCAGAGGCTTTTTTGCAGCGGCCCCGAGGCTCCGTACGGCACATAGCACCGCCCAAGACGATTGTGATTGGTTTAAAGAAATGCTAATAAACCAGAGATAGTTTTCCTCCCATGCAGGAATGCTGTGTGGACTAGCCAGACCCTCCTCCGCACAGCTGTGGAGGAAGGTCTGGCAATGCGAGACTACTTCTCATCTAACTCTAGGTGAGAAAGTGAAAAAAAGATTTTACCAAAATATTGAACTCTAAAACAAAAGTATGAAACCATTTTAGACCTTGATAAAATGAAAAGTATATTTTTATGTCAGACATGATTGTGTTTGACACAACCAGCTCCAGGGTGCTCTCCTTCGCAATCTGAGTGGCAAGCAAAAACTACCCCAATGCCATCCACTAGGGCTGGACGAATAATCGAAAATGTATCGACATCGAAATTCTGAAGCTGTTATCGACGTATTTTTCCCATGACGATAATTTCGATAATTTATTTCTGTTGATGCAGGTCCAAAATGAACACTCGCCTGTCGCCAAATGCGGGGACGGGCCGACACACACCCACACACAAACACTGGCGCACACACCAGCCACCAGCCACTACCTTCTGTTTACTGATAGCTAGCGTTTAACTCAGAATGATTCATTAGCTAGTAAGTGGCGATTTTTGGCAGCCAGCCTTCCAAAAGAAAGCACAATGAAATTAAATGTTAACCGATCATTAACTACTGACCGACAAGCTGGTAACGGAGTGTCCGTTCATCCGTCCGCGAGGCTCTGACACACTTTCCTCACTCGGTGTCTGCGGACAGCTGTAGGGTTGTACCGGTGTTGATGTTTTGTGCATTGTCAGACACATGCAGCCACTATCCTGAAACCGCTTGCGAGCCTGACACAAGTCCACAGCGGCCCGCGGCGTGTATGTCCGAGCCTGTCTCCAGCGCCTCCACCTGCAGGTTGTCAGCTGTGTGTCTGCCTGCTATACTCGCAGACGGCCGATTTAACTCACCGGTCCTCGTCAATATAGTTTCATGTGTCACGTAGCTCTCCGTAAACAGAAAAAAAGAGGAGCTTAAAACACAACTTGCTGGTTCAAATTTAGGACTAACAAGTTCATTAGCAGTTAAGAAATAGAAGAAGAAGAAGTTTTCATCGAATCACAAAAACAAAAATTGTTATCGAGGTAAAATGTGCAATTGATCGTGATTTTTACTTTAGGTCATATCGTGCAGCCCTACCATCAACTATTTAAAACTCATGGCATCGAGAGAATAAGACCGACGGATGGATGAAAGGAGCAACAGAGAAGAGGAGAGGAGAAAGAATGCAGAATGCGTCTGTGTCTTCAATGATGGCTCGGGGATTTGAGAAATAATGTGTGCTGAGAGATGCAGCAGAGTGAGAGGGGGCTGAGGATTTATTAAGGCTTCAGCCATGAAGCCCTGTAGGGACTGCAGAAACAGACAGACAGCCTGTGTGTGTGTGTGTGTGTGTGTGTGTGTGTGTGTGTGTGTGTGTGTGTGTGTGTGTGTGTGTGTGTGTGTGTGTGTGTGTGTACAAATGCATATACTATGTGCACACAAGTTTGACAGCTGTGTTTGGACAGAGCACCCTTGTGTGTGACCTTCTTTGTAGAGGTCCTCCCTGGCTCTGCATAGACTCCAACTAAAAGAGTCCCCACCTCAGTGTTGGAAGTATGTATGACATCCACCTACTTCCTATTAGCTGGAGATTCAGATTTCATCGAGTCTCAGATGAAGCCAGATTGTGTTTCCTGAAGGAGCTGGGTCACTCGTTAACTCTCCTGTCCTGCATATTGGCCCAGACATAACAGCAAAGTCTGAGCGATTCCCCACATGGGAGAGCATCTCATGTCTCACACTCTTTTACATACCATCAAACATTAATAATAATGCAGTTATTCTCAATAAATAGGATAGGTTGGCAGTAAGGACCAAGAAACCCTGAAAGTACTACAGTACAATGAGTCTAGGTATTTTTCTTTCATTCTGCTACCCTTATTATAGTGGCGCATCATAAATCACAGCAAAATAAAAGTTTTAGGAACAAAGGAGCTCTGTGTTGTTCGGCTAGCATTTTCCAGATAGCTTAAACAGCGGCATGGCAGGAAAGGTTAGCGTCTCGTCTGCAGGTGTCTTGTCTGCCCGTCTGGTCATCTTCTGTTTCCAGAAGTCTCCAACATGAAAATCAATTAAATCGAAACACCTATCTTTCTATAATGTGTACTATTGTACGCGGACGAATAATGAATGATGGGTGATTGGCTTAAAGACCAAGCTTGCACAAATATAGAGCCTTTAGGCTCGATTATACTCCAGAACGGACGCGTACACGGACAGCTGCAGACCACACAGGCGCAAATTAGGTCTGTTAATAATATCCGCTTGAAGGACGCCTTTCACACATGCAAAGTACATTGCTATGCTTACAGTGAAAAATTCCCCATAGGCCAAAAAAAAATTATTTTCCCCTTTGGCCACCATTGTAAAAGAGACACCTGTAAAACTGCTGCCAGGACACCTCGAACTCCAAACAAGGTTATGACTCTTTCTATTCAGAATTTTTAGTCCATGGACTTTTTATATATTTGAAAAACTTCTGTCTAAAAGTGATTTAAGAACCTGTGATATCACCACAATGTAAAGTATATGGGCCGTGCGGAAATACTGCAGAGAAATACTACTGCGCATATTCAGTGGGTTGCATATCACAAAAGTATTAGAAGCTTTGTTTTGGCGCCATTTTGGGATCCTGTATCCAGTTAATATAATACATCCATGGCGGAAGTCGGTACAGAACCTACGCGTAATACCATCAATGACAACATTTACGTCACACGGACCCCGGCGCACGCAGACAGTATAATTTCGGCTATAAAGGTAGAATCTACTCTAGTTTGAATTGGGTGGGACTCGTGGAAACACGCTGTAAACATGACACTGTTATATTATCTCCTTTAAAGTTGATATGTCCAACTTGTTAGAAAACAGCTGATTATTTACATGTTGAGCAGATTCAGAGCAATACTATGTGTTGTTTGTCTGCGTGATGAATGCCCAAAGTCCAACATTTACTCTCCTCTTAGATCATATCAGAAACAAAAGAGTTTTCACTGTCACAGTTTTACAGCCTTAAGCAGGTGTAGGCAGGATTTCTCTTGCCTGTTGTCTCATCCTAGTGACCGAGTGCTGTCCACCCAGGCCTTTTTGGTCTCTGAAGCCACTGAACAGACACTGCTGTTGACAAAACACTGAACAAAGAGATGGAACATGAGCTCACTGCCAAATCTCAACAGCAGGGATACACCGTCTCTTTCTTTCATGAGAGCTGGTGGAACAAAGTCACTGTTTTGGCAGTCGAGTTCAACAAGTCCTGAACTTTGTCTTGAGTTCAGTCACTCATCACCAAATGTAATGCTTGTCAAACTTAACAAAACTATGGAATTTGAATAGCAACAAATAAATGAATAATAAACACCTTAGTTATAAGCCTACAAGGGGCTAACAAAATTGCATTGAGGAGCGACCTAGACATAAATTAAACTCTAAATAATCATTTGTTAGTGATAAATAGCTCTTAATACTGAATATTAGCCAATACACTTCAGTATAGTTTGTTTCTGAGTGATATATGACAGGATATAACTCAGTTTTGAATATCGGATGGATCCTTTGGACCACAAAACTAGAATACTGTTTCCTAGTATCATTTTCAAATTCAACATACAGTTCACATAGGTATATACAGTACGGCTGGACGATTTTGGCTAAAATCATAATCACGATTAATCGAACAAGTTACCTCGATTACGATTATTGAACGATTATTTAAAAAAAAAAATCTTTTCTTATACTGTAAATATGTTCACGGTTATTTTTTCTAATGAAAGAGTGCATAATCCTATCTTTGTGATTCTAAAATAAGGAAACAACACACAGATAGCAATTAATGCTTATTTATTAAATATTTCAAACAACTGAACTGAAATCTACAACAGTAGATTTTACAATGAAATAAAAACGTCTTATAAAAAAAGTAATTTAAGTTTTATTGTAAAAAAAAAAAAAAAAAACAGTTTCCTAAAAATGTAGAAAATAAATAATAAATGTCCATCATAAGATTAACGGGAACCTGTGGTTAACTGTCTTTTCGGAGTTAAACTCCACAAGCGTGTCCTGCAGCTCGCCGGCCGTCACACACACACACACACACACACACACACACACACACACACACATCCACAGCGCAGCAGGCAGAGGCGGGGTCTGTTCTGAGTATAATAAAGCCCCGTCTGTGTTGAGCAAAACATTATGTGAATTACTACGAGAATGGACATGCATTTAATATAGGGAAAGTGCACAAGTATTAGCATCATTTGTTGTTGTTGTATGTGGTGCTAAGGTCTAGTGACGATGCTATAAAGACCGTTGCCGTGCTTGCGTCGCTCCCTTACCCCTCCTACCAGTCCCTATGGCCACTTGGCCAGTGGGAATGCAAACAGGAAAAAAGATTTTGGGGGAGAGTAGTTCTTAGAACTGCTTAGAAGTGTACTTTTCCTCTAAAAAGTACAAGTACTATCCGATCGGAAAGCACCTATGGTCGCAGACTGGACGGGCGGAGTCACGTGACTACACACGCGGCGGCCGTAATATGTTTTAAGGGGAAAGTACATTAACACACAGTGGGCAGCCGCGGAAATATTAATAGGATTAAAAGACCGAAATAACCGACTTGGTAAAATTACGTCGGTTATAGGCTCTGAATTTCGGTTACGATTATTTTTCGATTAATCATCCAGCCCTAATATACAGTATATATATATATATATATATATATATTAGGGATCGGGCCCGATCACGTGGTTTCAGACTCGATCGGAATCGGACGTTACCTCCCGATCAGGACTGGGATGTATATATATTCTCATTATTTTTTAACACATCTATAGTTATGCGGTATCCCAGAGTTAGACCCTTTTGACTCCACACAGAAACAGCAACGCGTGCGGCATGACATCACTTTGTTGCAGAGACGCTATTGGTTAAATGCCGGCAAAGTAGAACACGGAAGCAGCTTGAAGCGGAAAGCGCGAGTATGTCTGCAGTCTGGAGGTATTATAAAGTTGAATTATTATAGTATATATTATATATATATTAAGTATCGGATCGGGACTCGGTATCGGTAGATACTCAAAATCAAATGACTCGGACTCGAGGGCAAAAAAACCTGATCGGGACATCCCTAATATACATATATATATATATATATATATATATATATATATATATATATATATATATATATATATATATTGTACATCCCTCTTCCCAGGGGCCCAATCTTTAGTTTCCCAGCTAAAATGATCATGGACACCATAATAATAATAAGTAATTTATATTTAAAATCTTTTTACAATGTAATTAAGTATTATAATTGTACATATACAATTAGTTATACCCTAACTTTCATTGCAGTTTTGGCACCTTTACCAGATTTAGTAACATAGTACCAGTAATAATAATCCTACTATTCAGGTAATGCAAAAGGTGCATTGTCAGATTGGGCGTTCCATTCAGAGGGTTGTCAAGGAAAGACAACAGACAGGCAGAAAAGGAGCCAATGAACACAAATGTCCTCCAAGATGAGCTTTGTTCTCTGCAACACACACACACACACACACACACACACACACACACACACATATGTCAAAAACACTCCCCCTATCTTTATGGCTCAGGCCAAGGACCAAAGAGCTTTTTCTGCATTGGGAAGATGTTCCTTTCTTTCTGCAGTACCACAACCACAGATAGTTACTCTGTAGTTTATGGTCAGTGGATGCCCATAAATATGCATGTGTAACAGCTCAGCCTTTCTCAGGTCTGTGTCAGGAGTCTCTGACCTTTCTGGGCTGTCATTTAGAAATAAAACACAATTCAATGTCTAACAGGCCACATTGTTTTTCATTCTCACCTAAAGCCTTAAAATGTAATCCTCTGTCTTTACTGAGAATACTTGCAGCATGTGAGTACGACTTTCAACTTCTGCAGAGGACTACACTCCCAGATCTATCTCTCTGGACTCATGGCCTTTCTGTATAGGCAGCTTGGTTCTGCGTGAACTGGTGTGACCTCTCCAGTAGCGAGTTGCACCACACCATACCAGAGGGCGCTGCAGTGGCAGTGGAGCAAGGCCACATCTATCCTCGCCTGTCGCCTGTCTCTGTCTCCTAAAGCCCCAAAACAATGAAAAGTTTATTGCTCCCTTCTTGGCCTCATTATTCCTCCTCTTCGCACAAGCTCTCATTGCTGTATGACTGCTCTCAGCTTGATAGAAAACACATTTCTCTCTTCAGCACTAGGCTACCGCTGTGTTGGCAGTAAGTCAGCCGGGCTGTCAGTCTCTGTGTTAGGAAGCAGTGTCTTGCAGTGTGGCAGAGGGAAGGATAAACAGTGAAGCAGCAATGGCACTCTCTCATCAGGACATCAAGTTTTTATTACAGTTGAACTCAGGTCACTTCTCGTCCTGCATTTCATTCTCGCCCCGCTTCCGCTCTGCTTCATCCTCCTCCTGCTGAAGGTTTAAGCAGTTTAGCAGCCACTGTAACAAGTGGGAAAGAGCTTTAGTGAATTGTAGAATAACGGTGCAAACAAGGATCCTTTTCCTTATGAGGTAGGAGGTGGGGTTTTATGAAAAGGCTGAAAAAGCCACAGAAAGAAAGAGCAAAGTTAAAGATAGAACGGAGAGAAAAACAGTGTCTAAATTGTGAAAAAGAAATGTGACGAGGAAGGATTTCATGTCGCCCTATTGTTCAGTTAACTGACGGGGCTGTAGGTGTTGTTGGGGGGATTTCGGGACGGCTTGGCCTGTTTGCTTGGCCTGTCCCCAATTTCCTTCATCACTCACTGAAACATGATCCCTGGTGTTTTTAATACAGGTTTCAGACAACCTCACGCTTTCCTACCATTGTTTCTAAAAGTTATCCTGCTAATAAATACTTTCAGGCAGTCACGCCATTCAAATGGCATTTGTTCATCCCAGCTATCTCCTGCTTTTGTAATAGTACTGCAAAAAGTTCCCAGTTTTTTTAATATCTAACTTTAAATGCAATTTCACCTTGTGCGAGAACTTTCCTTAAAGGTGGGGTAGGTAGGATTGTGAAGATCCAGGACTTAGCCAAAAGAATTTAATATCGACAACTTCTCAGTCCCTCCCCCCTTTCTGCTAAAGCCCAAAACGGTCTCCTAAGCCTTAGTAAGTCTTACCTAAGTCTTACCTACTGCACCTTTAAAGTGACAATAGACAGTTTTTTTTAAACTTATCATTATGAAGTAAAGTTGATTGTTTATTGTAATGGCTATAGAATAATGACACCATCGGCGTTCCCTATAAGCCTCGCTTTCCATATTCAACGGTTACTATCTCCTGGGAAAGGAAGGCTCCATTCACGGCGAAAGCCCTGGGACAGTTCCAAACCGACGGTGTTGAAACGTTGTCTGTTTCCACTTTAAACAGAATATCTTAAAACTAAAGATTGGATTTGTTGCCGTTATAGCCACTTTAGTCTATATCCACGACGTTTCACTTCCGGGATTGTTGTGTTGCCGTCGGAAATTCCGCCGGATGTCCCTCTTTTCGGCCGGATGTCCGTTATTTACACTTTCTCTGTGTTGGTATTTTAAACTCCGGTGGATTTCCGAGGACTATGGTTAACTGCTCCTCAGATCTCTGCAGGGTAAATCCAGACAGCTAGCTAGACTATCTGTCCAATCTGAGTTTTCTGTTGCACGACTAAAACTACTTTTGAACGTACACACGTTCCACCAAAACAAGTTCCTTCCTGAGACTATTTAGCAGAGGCACCTTGGCTCTGCCGGGTGCTTACCGCCGCCCATGATGATTGTGATTGGTTTAAAGAAATGCCAATAAACCAGAGCACGTTTTTCTCCCATCCCAGAATGCTGTGTGTACTAGCCAGACCTTCCTCCGCAGCGCTGTGGAGGAAGGTCTGGCAAAGCGAGACTATATCCACTGTAAAGAAAACAAAAAATCTCCATTAATATACAGAATTAAGTGAGTATTTTTTCAGCAACAATCATTAGTTTTTCAGACATAATGTCATCCTGTACACCTTCACCAGGCCCTTTGATTTTCCTGCAGCCTAAAGCCTTTCATCTTGGAGAGCAGCAGTCGCTCTGCAAACATCCAGTAAATTCCTAGACAAAAGTTCCATCTGTTGAAAGGCATGGGAACTTGGGATTCCTCTTTGTCGCTGCTGAATCAAATTCACAGACTCATAATGCTGGCCTTATGGCTTAATTTTGTTGTATGATGTTTTTGTAGGAGCCTACAGCCACAGGCTCCTGTGTTCCTGTATTCCCTGTATGTGATAGGTGGTCTGAGCAGCATCTTGTAAAAATGAAGACAGCTGCTTTACTGGGATCCTGGGTGGGCTCTGTGTTCGTTCTTTTCCTTCAAATGGGGTGTTTTTGTGATTCTACTCCTTTGTAAAGGTTTGACCTGCCTCACTGAAACTCATTGTGAGCTGCTGTTGTGAAGTTGGGGAAAACAGGTGTCAACTTGTCAAATGTCCATTAAACAAAACCGTGTACACAGTTATGGGGCTTTACATTTTACTTCAGACATGCCTTCTAACATAACAGAGTATTCCTTTTCTATTTATTGAAATAACTGTGCATATTCCGAAAACTGAATTAAAACCATTGTTATAACTTTGTGCACGGATAAGCCACATCACCTCTCTTCATTTCTCGCCCTGTGCAGTGAGAGAGCGCCCCCCTGAGGACTGCTGAGACTGCTCTCTGTATATGTGTGTGTCTGCAAAAGTCTATTAAAACCCTTTGAGTTAACATTTAGCTCTGTTAACTCCTTTATTTCCCTTTTCTGTCCATTTCAGGTCATCTGTCCATTCAGCCAGATTAATTGCTGCTCTTCTGTTTACAGGTATGGAATGGACTGTCTGATTCAATTCGAGGACTTTGCAAATGTTAATGCTTTCCGGCTGCTGAGCAAGTACCGCAACAAGTACTGCACATTCAACGATGACATCCAAGGTAACTCAACGACAGAGACACACACACACACACACACACACACACACACAAATGGGCATCTTATGTGTCCATCTCACCTATTCATTTATTTCTCATAAAACCACATGTGAAATACGAATAATAGTTGTACAAATTAATCTTGTATTTGTGTTTTAAGAGACCTTAACCATCTTCTTTGAACCATAAAAAAAGAGAGAATAGAAATTTGAAATGCAGGTTGTACATTTCATGTGTTTAAGGGAAACTTCACTCAAGTATTTCTATTTGTCTGATATTACTCTCGTAAACAATGGCATTACTGATCACATAAAACATAACCCGTAAACATACTCTGATGCCATATGAATAATTGAATGCAACATTTTTTCATCAACCAATAGGAAATACAGTACATGTAGCTATAGTATATATATATATATAGGTATATAAACAGTAAAAATGGAAATATGTTGTTATGTGTACCCCTAATTGTTTTCTAAAATGTCTTTGTGCATACGCGGTGCATGTGAAATGTTAGCATGTTAGCATGAATGAATGCTAACATTTATTCAGAAAGAAAGCTTACCCGGCTTTCCTGTTAGCTCATTAAACTGTCTGCTGCCTCCACCACGCTCCACTTCTTCTTTGCCCATTTTTGCCCGTGTTGATGTTGCTCTATAATACTCCTTAGGTACTGCTGCAGTGGCAGTAGCTGGACTCCTGGCGGCTCTCCGCGTCACCAAGAGCAGTATGTGCGACCATACCATTGTGTTCCAAGGTGCAGGGGAGGTATGTGCAGCACACTTAAAGCAATACTGTTTGGCTGAACAGCAGGCACTGTGGCCCAAAAAGCTCATTAGAAAATAATGGCAAATTGAATCCAATCCAAGTGTTTCTTGAGTCAGATGCTTTAAAGACATCAACATCCTGGTGGTATAGGGTTTCAAGATGCTCACTATGTAGTCTCAGTTACCCTGTGTAGAAGCCACTATGTCTTTGTTTATGTCTGATTGCACAGTTTTTACTATCCTGACCAGCAATAAGCCACTCGGCTGGGTGCGGGAGAATAACTTATTTTTGACGCACTTCAGACTACGTCTACACTACTACGTTTTGGTTTGAAAAACAAATATCTTTTGCTACGTTTACGTCTCGCGTCCACACTACTCCGGCATTTCTGAGCCCCTAAAACGGAGACGTTTGGAAACACTGCTGCCTCCGTTTCACTTTGAAAACTCCTGGGTTGCTTTGTAGTCTCGATGGGCATAAACAGAGACCTTTGGAAACAACGATGACTGGATATGTACTCATTGAAGTGTGTAAAAAAAACACCCGCACCCAGCCGAGTGGATAACTGCTGATCAGGATTGTCGCTACATCCTCATTTGAGCCCAGCCAAGGACCTTTTTTTCCAACTTTGTCCCTTCATTTCTCATGTCAGATCATTTCCCCAGATTTACTCTTTAAAGGTGCTGTAGGTAGGGTTGTGAAGATCCAGGACTTAGCCAAAAAATTTGAACATCAACAACTTCTCAGTCCCTCCCCCCCTTTCTGCTAAAGCCCAAAACAGTCTCCTAATCCCCTCCCCCCACAAGGGAGAATGAATGCATATGCATGAGCAGTGATTGGCACACAGTTAGACACCCCCCCCTGGCCCTGATTGGTGCATCTGAACAGGGAGAGGTGGATTTTTGCTAATCTCACTACAGGCTGTAGGTGGAGCCAGAGGAGCTGGATTTATTTTAAACGACCTGCTTCATGTAGTTCTACTGGAACATAGGGTCAGTTTGACAAATATGACAGAAAGTTAGTTTTATAAGGCTTACCTACTGCAACTTTGAGACATATATGAAATGAAGACATCATTATTTAGGGCAGTTGAAAAACAAGCATGTCTCCAGGTGAAGTAGAAATTTTTTAAACAAAAAGTTTAATTCTCATTTTGTTTCAATTGAAGTGTATTTGTGACATGTTTAAATGTAGCAAAAAGGTAGCAAAAGTCAAAGTCAGCGAATTGATCATTAATGTCAGTTACACAGAAGAAATACTATATATATATATATATATATATATATATATATATATATATATATAAAGTTTGCTAATTGAAGCATGCTGTCTGTAGCCATTTTAAGCGTCTCTTCATTTCAGACCAAGTCAGGAAACCCCAGAGTGAGACGGGATGTGTTTTGCTTGTAAAGCATAAAGCTTATTTGTATGAGGGATATTCTGTTTTTCCTCTTTCAAAAGTTACATGGTCTCACTTTAAACCAGGCTGTATTGTAATTGTGTGCAGAAAAATGATTTCCTCTGTCTTTAGTAACATTCCTAATTTCTCATCACTACAATTAGTGAAACGGAGAGAAAATATTGTGATTTCAGATCAGATATTCTTTTGACGAGATGGATGAGTTATTGTATGTGATACGGAGATGTCATGATGCTCTTCCTCTCCCCCTCCTCTTTTTTCCCTCTCCTTTTGTCTTGCTCCCAGGCAGCGATGGGGATTGCTGAGCTGATCGCCATGGCCATGGAGAAGGAGGGACTCGCTAAGGAAAAGTGTTTGAAAAAGATCTGGATGGTTGATTCCAAGGGCCTCATTGTCAAGGTGTCTTAAAGGAACACGCCGACTTATTGGGACTTTGTCTTATTCACCGTATCCCCCAGAGTTAGATAAGTCCATACATACCCTTCTCATCTCCGTGCAGGTTCGACATAGGTTTGTCTGGGGAATCACTGTAAAAGAGTATGCAACATCATCTGTTACACATCTGTTTTTTTCACCATATCCATGTTATTCATCCCTCAATCCTCCTTCTCCTCTTCGCTGTCCCCCACCGTTTGCTTTCTCACTGCTTTTCTCACTCCACCAACAATGCTCTCTCTTTCTTCTCCCCTTTATCCCGCCTCTCCTCTTCAGACTAGCCTCTTTTCACCCCCTCTTTTCTCTCTCTCGTTTCCAACTGGTCATCCTCCAGTACAGAGGAGCACTTTCAAGAAATCCTTCATTCCTTCAGCAGTAAAAGATGGTTGGGGAGCAATAAGAATGTTTTTTTACAGTGTCTGGTGTTTCTACAGATGGTCTCATGTCTTCCATGTCCTCCTCCTCAACCTGTCCTCTCCATCTCCGTAGGGCCGAGACCAGCTGACTCATGAGAAGGAGAGGTTTGCTCACGAGCATCCACAGATGAAGAAACTGGAGGATGTGGTTCGGGAACTGAAACCCACAGCTATCATTGGTATAGTCTATATCCTTGACATTCCACTTCAGGGATTGTTCCGTTGACGTTTGTGATTGGTTTAAAGAAATGCCAATAAACCAGAGCACGTTTTTCTCCTGTTCTGGAATGCTGTGTGGACTAGTCAGACCCTCCTCTGCTGCGCTGTGGAGGAAGGTCTGGCAATGCGAGACTGTCAACGGTAAAACAACAAGCATCTGATGTTTTCATAAGACAGCCAGTTTGAAGCTATGTGATTGTCAGACTGCATGTTAGATAGAAAAATCAATAGATGACAGATAGATGATAAATAGATAGATGACAGTGATAAATTGGATGCAAGGAGTCATTGAAAGAAAGGACTGATAGTACATGTGTACATTTGAGGGAGAGTTTAAGGTCATATGGGGAATGCTGAAGATGAACTACGGAATTTTCGGTCTGTGTTTAAAGCCCAGTTCAGATCAAGGATTTGCGACGAGACGAGTTGAAACTTGCCATTACTTGCAATTTGCCAGTATGCAACGTTCTGAAACCTGCCAGTCTACACCGACGAGACTGTGTATCATCTCCATAGCGGCGACTTTCTGTACTTCCGTTCTAACTTCTGAATTTTCAAGGTTTTTTCGTAGCTGGATATATTTGTATCGTCATAGAATATGAACAACCGTAGTGATAGTTAGCTGCTTGCTACAGTTGCGTTTGTATTAGTAACGAAACGGCACAAAACAATGTTTTATTTCTCTGATTCACTGCTTTGTTCTAACGCTGCTCCCTCTCTTCATCTACTCTCTAGCTCACTCGACCACTCGCTCGTGCTCGAAAGGCGCTCGTTGAGCCTCCGTCAAAAACATTTCAACCAGCTCATGGTTTGTAAATCGACCAGCTGACTTGCTAGGAGCTGCTTGCCTGTTGTTTCAAAACCAGCCGCTGGCGACTTGACAAGCTGAGGCGCAGGCGACGCCGTCAGCTGTTGGGAAAGCTCCTAAAGAAGCAGACTGAAATATGCCTGGGCAATATGGAGAAAATCAAATAACACCTTTTTTTTTTACCTAATTCCTTGATATTGATAGTGCATTGATAATGTAGGGTTGACGATTGGTGCTTTCACAAAATAGTTACACAATGAGATTTTTGATAAATAATCATCAGTAATGTGGATATAATGACTAAGTGGGTAAAGGCCAATTTTCAAACTCTAAGATGATATCAAGCCTCATATCACGATATCAATATAATTTCGATATATTGCCCAGCCCTAGACTGAAATGGGATATTTTGCACATTGACGGCCTGCATTCTGTCTCAGGTGTGGCGGCTATTGCCGGAGCCTTCACCGAGCAGATCATCACAGACATGGCTTCCTTCAATGAACGCCCAATCATCTTTGCCCTCAGCAACCCTACCAGCAAAGCAGAATGCACTGCTGAGCAGTGTTACACACTCACAGAGGTATTCACTCAGGACTCTCTTCATCGCAGTGATATTCTCATACATGGCCATGAATGGTTTCCTTGGTCATCTCTAATGAATGGGCGAATAAAACCAATAATAATCCTCATTGTGCTGCAGGGGCGGGGCATCTTTGCCAGTGGCAGCCCATTTGATCCCGTCACCCTGTCCAATGGGAGGACGTTCTACCCTGGTCAGGGAAACAATGCCTACATCTTCCCCGGTGTAGGCCTGAGTGTCACCGTTTGTGGCATCCAACATATTACAGAGGGAATCTTCCTTGCTGCAGCAGAGGTAACACACTGACATAATTAGTACATACACACCCTTTTTGTGTATTTTATATTATTATTTAATGAACGCGGGAATTTGTACGATCAATTGTGTTATCAATAACTCATGCTGTCACTGAACCTTTTCTCCTGAAGTCTCAGTAAGGCCATATCTTGACAACGAAATGAATGCCTGGAGCTTTTTAATGGTACATAACTGACGGTGATAGGCGAGGTATAATTCCTTTTTTCTTGTTTGGCTCTAAGTCTGAGTCAGAATGTGACTAGAAACAGTTCACACCACAAATCTCTCTCTTTATATATTTCAATCAGGAGAGACAAGTGAATGAAGTAAAGATGAATGTTTATTATAACAGATGGTAAACAACCGCACACATAATAGCAGCATTAAATGTACTAAAGGCAGAGAATCGTATTTAAACAGAGGCAGCAGTAGGGTGATAGGCTAACAATGTAGCTGTATTGCTATGCTGTCGGATGGATGAGATCAGCTGATGTGACCATCTGATGAGGACAGCTGATATCATGATTGACAGCCATCATGCGTGAGAGAAGTGAACAGTAGATGAATGAGAAATAAACCTACAGGCCTAAGCATGCAGAAGGATAGTCTTCCTGACTGAACTGACTGTGTGCTATAGCTATGTCATACACTTAGCTGAGCGAGGTCAGACTCGTGAAAAATCAGTCGGCATGTTGTGATGACTTTCTTCGCTGCCGTAACCTGAGCTGTGTTTTTATCATTCGACAGGCTCTTGCTCACCTGGTGACGGAGAAAGACCTGGCAGAGGGAAGGTTGTATCCTCCTCTCAGCTCCATCAGGGACGTCTCTCTCAAACTGGCTGTAAAGGTTAGAGCTCAATGTACACACAAGGAAGAGCAGATGTACGCTGCCATGTCTCGGTAACACTTTATAATAACCATCACTAATAAATGGTAAATTGATAGTTAATAGAACTTAAGTTAAAAGTGATTTTACTGTTAACAAAATGTCATAAAAATGAATAACGTTAAATTATTATTAGTCATCCTATAATTCATGTTATTTTTTTACAGTTTGTTGTTGCACACATCCTAACATTTTATATATTATATTAGGACTGGGCGATAAATCGATTTTATTGATTAACTCGAATGTGTAGTTAACGTCGATTTGTTTAAATGAAAATCGATTTTCTCCTTAACATCCACCGACGCTCCCCACTGGGCTCCCATAGCTCCGAACGGGCTCAGCCCTCGCCCCGCGCGTTTGCCATAGAGATACACAAACAACATGGCAGCGACAGGGACTAACGTTAATTCTTTTTTTTAACTAGTAGTTTCATTACTTACTTATCCGTAATCTCCGCCGAAATGACCGGCAGCTCGCGGTGCTCTGTCCTCGGCTGAGAGTCACCTATTATCGGATAACTGAACCACCAGCTACCGCTGACCTAAAGGACCACCATGCGGGGCACCAGAGCCGGTGTTGAGGAACTCTTTTGCGGCTCAACACATCTACTAAATGCCGCTGATACGACCGAGCTGTGATGGAGGTCTGTAGCGGCTTAAACAACTAGCAATCGCCGCTCTGTAGCACGGAGCTCCTCTTCGACGTTTGTTTCTACCGCTAGTTACTACGCAGGAGCTTGCTACAGGTGTGCTACATTCAAGAGACCATGGGATGTTAATGTACGTTACTCAGCAACAGGTGAAAATAGGGGCAAGGTTGCGCAATAACGTTAAAATGATTTGAACTTTTAGCGAGGAACGAGACGTGAATTACCTGTATGTGTGAAAACAGCTTTATCTCACGCATCCGTTTGTTTGTTGTTGAATATATAGCACCCCCCCCCATCCAAAAAAAGGGAAAACACTCAAACCAATTTATATTTCCACAAAATTGGCATGAATAATCATAATGGTATACATGCCCCGTGTGTGTGAGTCAAAACAAAATAAAGTTAAAACTTGTTTTGAACAATTTCTTTGTCATCTGCAGATTGATTTTAAGTAGGGGGAGAAAAAATCGATTTAAATCTTAAATCGGATTTTTTTGGAAAAAATCGGGGATTTTATTTTTAGGTCATATCGCCCAGCCCTACATTAAGTATTTGTTAATGATTACAAAATTATGTGTAAACCTTTACGGAATCGTTTTTTAAACTGTCAATAAACGTTATTTGGATGGCGATTATAAACTGATGATTTTTTATACCTTGTTAAAGGACTAAATGAACCTAGGGGTTAATAACACATGATTACCGAATCGACCGTTCTCTGGGACATGTTTTCATGCTAATCGAATGTGTCTCTAGCTTGAAACAAGCTAGCACAAACTGGTGATTAGCTGCTAACGCTAGCTTTCGGGGAAGAGGGTAAATCGCTATTTCTATACCACTAACAAGGCTCAAAATAGCACCACACTTCCACGGTAGCATAATGAGGGTCCCTACATGTAAACTGAAGAATTGAGAACTTTGTAAGTGTACAGACAGTTTATTAAAAAGATAGATTATAAAGACAGTAGCATTGATGTATGTTTACATGCAGGCGCCATCATGGAAAACAGTCATGAATCACGAACGCTGTGTTTGAGCTATGTTACTGGTTACTGGTTGCACGGCGTTCGGCGTTCGACTGTCTTTATAATCTATCTTTTTAATAAACTGTCTGTATGCTTACAAAGTTCTCAATGCTTCGGTTTACATGTAGGGACCCTCATTATGCTACAGTTTAAGTGTGGTGATATTTTGAGCCTTGTTAGTGGTGTAGAAATAGCGATTTACCCTCTGCCCCGAAAGCTAACATTAGCAGCTAACCACCGTTTTGCGGTATCTTGTTTCAAGCTAGAGACACATTCGATTAGCATGAAAACATGTCCCAGAGAACGGTCGATTCGGTAATCATGTGTTATTAACCCCTAGGTTCATTTTGCGCCAGAATTGTCCTTTAATGATTAATACATACTTTGTAAAGCATCTATAAACATTGTTTAGATGGTTGTTATCAATGCACAACTAGTCAGAGCTTCTTTTTTATAGATCACCAAATAAAGATTTAATGGGGCCAAATGAATGTTACTTGATGCTTTATTAACCTACTTATTAATGAATCATTAACTAATTATTATCAGCATTAGTTGCAACTTTATAATAGCCATCCAAATAATGTTTATGGATGGTTTACAAAACACTTATTAACAATTGACAAATGATTAACTATCTATCTAAATGAATGAACTCTTTATTTCATAATACACTAATAATAAAATAACATCAATTAAAACATTAGTAATAATTAGTAAACGTTATAAATCATTTAATTTAAGATAGATAGACATTTTATTGATCCTTTCGGAAATTCATCTTGCACCATACAGCTCATCAGATAGACAGACAACAGACCATGGACAACAGACAACAACAGGACCACTAAACCCGCTTGTTGTTGGGCGGGGGGCCCAACAACAATACACAACACCAAATATCTCTACATTATAAAATAGTAAAGTGCAGTGTCATTAACGTTTGCTAACATTAACTAAACTAAACTAAATATTAACTAAAGTTGAATTAACTATCAATTTACCATTTATTAAGGATGGTTATTATAAGTGATACCCATGTCTCTTTGAGTCTAGTTGTATGGGGTCTGATTTTCTCCAACGCTGTGCATTACAGGTCATGGAGTATGCCTATGAGCACAACATGGCGACACTTTACCCGGAGCCGTCCGACAAAGAAGCATATTTGCACTCCCTTACCTATAGCACTGATTATGATGAGTTTGCTGTGGACTCGTACCGCTGGCCAGAGGACAGTATGAATATGCAGTCGTGCAAACTTTAAAACACTGGACAGAGAGACGGAATGAGCACTGGAGGGGTACAGCAAATACTGACATGACATGCGATATCATCACAAGACATGATGTTGGGATATGAAAGAGGCTGTGTGTAGAATTGTCTCATTTATATATCACTGTGAAATTAATGGTGGCAACATATGTCGAGTTATTGGGTTTCATGTCTTTGATGTCTCCCTCTCCAGTAAAAAGGCATTTTATAGCAATTTATAAATCACTGAACCAAATGAAGCTGACAAAATGTGAAACAGAAAGCACTTTGCAGAACTTATATATTTAATATTCCACTAATGGTTGTTATCACACTGAATTTTATAATAATACATTTGGGGAAAGTCCTTCACAGGTTACTTTTAGTTGTACTGTAATAGGCAGTTTTTATGACTGTGTCAGCTATAATCCAAAAACTCTGTCAAATAAAAATGGTTTTGATTCATGTTTTTCACGTCTAATTATATTTGTACTGAAAAAAGACGAGGGTGTGTCGAGTACAACAAGTCCTCCAGAGATCGTGGTTTGGGTTTACATTTGGTTACGCTAGTGACACTGAACGTGACGTAGTTCCGTTAAAAGTTTTTAAAAAACTCGCTGTTTAATTTCTTTTTTCTAACAGGACACAAACCCTGATTTCCTGGGGGAAAGTCCTGTGTTTTTTTTTTTGTTTTTTTATCCCATCCACCACTCCAACCTACCTCTTTAAGCAGAACTTGGCACACTTTGTCACATTACTTCCCGCTTTGGTCCGGTCATAAGTACTATGGCCACTAGAGAGCGCTGTCACTATAAACGTAAATATCAGTCATAATTGTAGCTTAAACAAAAAACCTATGGGACCGTTTTTCGGGGGAGTACAGTCCCGTTGAGTATTAGATATAAAAGGTACTTCTAATAAAGGTATTAGAAATTTTAAAGAAATGCTTAGAAAACATTTTTACAGCAACACACATTCTCTTGGCCACCTAAACTTAACTGTAATTATCAGGTAAACTGAACTACCAACTGCCACTGATACGGCAACATATCACAGAGCTCTGTAGCCGCCTACCAGTAACCTACTGTCAGGTAAAGTCAACTACCAAGTGCCATTGATTCGGCAACATCTCACGGAGCTCTGTAGCCGGCATCATGTCGACTATTTTCATAAGATATCATACGCAGGGTGCGATTTGCTGCGGGGATTGCATGGGATTTCCCCCTATCTGGTCTACATATCCCTGCCTCTGCTGAATTATTTTTATCCCCGGTGGGGACAAAATGTATCCCATCTCAAAGTGATCAATGCTACTTCACTAATAGACCATTATATACCCAAAATAGTAGTATTTTAAACTAGGGAGACTAAGAGCACTGTAATGGTAACAGTCTATATTGCGAGAGAGCGATAAAATCAGAGCAGCAGTTGCTGGTTATATTTAGCCGCTGCAGAGCTCCGGGACGCCGACTTCCAGCGGTTATTTGGCCGCCAACAGGTGACTGTGAGCCAGGTACAGGCACCGCCAGATGACAGCCCTATCAGGGGCCGTGGTAGTGGAGTTTAGCCAGAAAAAGTGAGCGTTATGCAGAGATGACAGTTAAGACATTCCCGAGGAACGATCGAGCGTTTCCTAGGTGAAAGTATTCGCAAAGTGAACTCCGCTCTTCGCCTTGAAAGCGTTGTGTTTTCCATTGAATATTGAAGTGCATATTTAAGTGTTTGTCATGCCTGGCACTATATCCAATATCCAATGTATTGCAAGGGGGATTTACATTTGCATGTTTTGTTTTGTTGTGCATGATCAAAAAACATCCCCCCTTCTTTTTTTGTGATCAACTTTTTTTATTGGCACCTTCAGACATACAAAACAAATTCCACAACGTGTGACAGGTAATAGCAGATGGTGCACAGAACAGATAAACACAAATTGAACAAGAACAAAAACCCTCTCCCCCCTTCTGCTTTTTTCACAAATCGCACCCTGATCATACGTATCGTATCGGTGTGCATAGATGTGCATACATTTTCGTACAATATTGTACGATCCCATTCATGAGAATGTGTTGCCCAGTGACACTAACTGCCTTGATAAATGTCATTTGCTTTACTGTGAGTAACCAACTTGAAAATGCTCTGCAAGGTGGTTCTGAAATCAGGGCTGGGCATCTAACAGCATTCCAGGCCAATCCCACACATTCAGGCCACGTATACTACGTATACGTATACTACTTTTTACGTAAAGTTTAGTGTGTGTATAAGGGCTTAGCACATTATGATGGGAGTATATGGTGCCCGTTCCCTTGCTCTATTATGTCTCATAAGTTGTTGCAGTAATGTTTGGGTTGATACCATTTGTTACTTGAATTGATAAACATGGTCAAAAATCCCTCCAAAACACCACATTAAGACACCAAGAGGAACACTATAGAAAAATCATTGCTGTGATTTGGTATCATAAACTTTAAGAACTGGATTTTTTTCGGAAATTGGATGGCGAGCATTTCTGTTCTGGAAACTGCTCAGGGACCCCCTTATACCTAGGAAAGCCATACTTTCTCTGAATGCCCTAGGTCTCTAGTTTGTGGTTGTAAAGTTCCATGAGGCTGTGTTTATCCATCCATCTTCTTCCGCTTATCCGGTAGTGGGTCGCGGGGGTAGCAGCTCCAGCAGGGGACCCCAAACTTCCCTTTCCCGAGCCACATTAACCAGCTCCGACTGGGGGATCCCGAGGCGTTCCCAGGCCAGGTTGGAGATATAATCCCTCCACCTAGTCCTGGGTCTTCCCCGAGGCCTCCTCCCAGCTGGACGTGCCTGGAACACCTCCCTAGGGAGGCGCCCAGGGGGCATCCTTACCAGATGCCCGAACCACCTCAACTGGCTCCCTTCGACGCGAGGCTGTGTTTATCCTAGAGGTAATTTAATACAGTGAGGTCAAGTTTCCAAAAATGGTCTCGCTACAATGACATGGCTATGGGGACTAACTTCATCACACATGGATACAATTGGGCTCACTGAATCCACAAGAGTTTCAGCTTTCCGCAGAAATGCAGAAAAAATATTCAAATACATCATTTTTTTTGAATATGCGTAAATAACACATTTGTATACTGCATGTGAAAACGGCATGGTTTTTACAAAGTCAGGATGAAGTAGCAAAACCCCAGAGTGTAATAACTTGAGCAAGGGCGTGTTTTATTACTTATAAAATCCTTTTTTTACAAGAGGAAGATTCTTTTTTTTTTTTTCTTCTTTCAAAGGTTACATGCTCTCACTTTAAACAAAAGACTCAGACCATTAATGGCAACGTAGTGTATATCCTTGACGTTCCACTTCCGGGATTGCTCCGGTGCCGCAGGAAATTCCGCCAGATGCATGTATTTTCCGTTTCCTTCCACTTTCTTTGTGTTGGACTTTTAAATCTGGTGGATTTCTGAGGACTATGGTTAACTTCTCCTCAGATCTCTCCAGGGTAAATCCAGACAGCTAGCTAGACTATCTGTCCAATCTGAGTTTTCTCTCTCTGACGATTCTGATTAGTTTAAAGAAATGCCAATAAACCAGAGCATGTTTTCCTCCCATCCCCGAATGCTGTGTGGAGTAGCCAGACCCTCCTGCAGTGCGCTTTGGAGGAGGGTCTGGCAAAGCGAATATTCGGGCTGCCGTGCAGTCCACAACGCTTTGCAGACCTCCGATACTATGGAGGACACCGTGCTCGTAGCCATTTTGTAGCCCAATCCTGTAATCTGTTGGCTTGCACTTGAAGATAAAATCTTCAAAGTCACTGCCAGTCTCTGAGCAACGTCAATAGGGCTCGATGGTGTTTTTTGCCCCCAACTGCTCCTTCCAGGCAGCGCTGAGACCACTGCCTTCAAGGCACCTAACCCTAACCATAACCATAACCAGTGCCTAATCCTAGTGCCTTCCAGGCAGCGCTGCCTGGAAGGAGCAGTTGGGGGCAAAAAACACCGATAAACGTCAATAGGCATATGGTGTGTGCTCTGATGATGCATTAAAGGTTTTAAACGATGAGCAAGATCGTTAAATCGAGCTTTCGACACCCGAAAATACTTTTAGTGCATTTCTTCGTCCAAGTCCCTCAGCGGTCGAACAACCGTAACAAATTCGCCCATGGTTGGCCTCTCTTCGTTCGCTGGTCGTACAGACCACCTTCGCTGACGTCTTCTTTTCCTTCTGCGATTTAACATTTGCAATAAAATCATTTGTTGTTCAATGTGGATCATCTCCAGCTCCAACAACACACTCTCTCTTTCGGTCGCCATTTTTGGAAATGAAAAAAGCGAAAAGAGTTTTGTGATTGACCCTCCGGAAGCCACACACCCCCTAGCGCTCTGGCGGTGAAATGCACCGCGTTGCAAAGAAACACGTTCAACCCCCGACGCAGAACTCAGAAAGGTCACGACGCCGTAGGAGTGACGGCGTAGCTACGGCGTGGAGTTTACGCACAACTATAAAACAGCCTTAATGGCAATGGAACAGACATATTGCTGTTTTGCCCTATTTGATCTGTGTGAAGAGGAATGATTTCCTCTGCCTTTTCTCTTCACCACAAATAGTGAAACAGAGAGAAATTATTGTAATCAGATATTCTTTTGACGAGATAGATGAGACTTTGCTTGTGATTGTCTGTGAAACCAAAGCTGGTATGGAGATGTCATGATGCAGCTATCCCTCCCTTTTTCAGTGTAAAACACTTCCCTGGATAAATGTTTTTCATCTTGCTTGCTTTACTGTGAGTAACTGAATTATAAATGGTGGGCAAGTTGTTTCTCAAATGCATCTGACAGTGATCTGGCTCCCTCCAGAGGCCCACTTCTGTCATTGCAATACAATTAGCAGCTTCTCTATGGCTTCATTATCAAATCTGTGCAGATGTTTCATTTTTTTCAGATTTTTATCATCAGATTTTATCAGGAAATGAACTAACCTCTCTGTATGTACCATAAAACAATTGAATGTCCATTCATATCAGTTTCATGCAATTTTAATAGCAAACAAATGCGTAATTGTCTATTGTTGGGTTTGTGTTGTCTTTTGTGTTTAAATGATTGTATTTTATTTTAAATTAGCGTAGGCTATGAATGCTGTGGCTGCTGCATAGGTCTATGCTACAGACTTAATAATAAAAATAATAATGCACTCTATTTATATAGCGCTTTTTTTAACGCTTAAAAGACAGGAAAGGGAAAAACACATAGTACGAAAATTTACACACTAAAATACACACATTATTAAACATTAAAAGCAGCTCTAAAAGCTGCATTTTGACAGTTTTAGAGGGAGAGGGCAACTAGTCCCTATACAAATAAACACACAATGAAATTGTGGTAGGTGTAGCCCACATAACAGAGCCATACACATATCAAATAAGTGGTGCGTACATGCGAGCCACAATAAAAGCAGCAGGTGAATCAAACTTGTTTATGGTCCAGCAGTGTATTTTGTGTCTGTCTGCTGTTTGATTTCAAAACAGGATGATTTCACATTAATGAATCAATCACAGGCCAGACAGTCAGTACCAGAGTCCTTGGCTGGCCTGATGCCCAAGCCAGTCTGAAATCAATAGAGAAGCAACCAGACCAGTCAGCGTTCAGCGCTGAGCGTCTGGCCACAGGCACGATCTGCTTCACCCTCCTTTTTATTTCAGCCCTGGGCAACCACCACTCTGGCACTATGATCAATATGTCTCAATGTCAACACCATCTGTTGTAAATGGTATATCAGTACTGCAACACATAAACAGCTGTCCATCGGTGGTGTATCAGGATAAAGTTGAACATATCTGCTTTGCAGAATGGATTAAAATAGACAGGAAAGATTTACAGTAAGAGGAAGACATGACATGGGAGGGTTGAACTTTGAACCTCCAGAGATTTTGTGCCAAATTCTGAATGTTGTATATCAGCCGTTCTTCTTTTGTTGTTGTTTTGTGCCAAATGAACTCGAGTGTCCCTTCATCAACACCACCTGTAATGCTCCAAATGTATTCATTTGAAGGGATTTTTAAATTTGATGTTATTACTATTAACTACAAAAAAGGTAATTGAACTTTTCAGTGTTAAGTTAGATTCTTACTATTGGCAGAAGTTGGACATTTCAAACAAATCCATTACTTTGAGCAATTTCAACCATGTACCCGTGACATTTAGAAAACTGTGAACGGATAATTCAGCAATCTATTTTTCTACCATTGATTAGCTAAATATGCCCACTGTTTCCATCTGTAACTTTTAGCTATTTCACCATATTCAACCTTTTATTTTCAACTGTTTATCCATTTATTTTGGCTTGAACTTGTTGAACTGTTTATTCATTTCTCTAGCTATCTGTTTCAAACATTTAGTTACTTTTAGCCACGTTAACTTTAGAAGTCTCTGCTAGCTTGCTATGTAGTTTTCACACACTCTCATTCACAATATGTGGCGTTCAGGTTGTCTACTTAATATGTGGATGCATATTTTCCAGCAAATCATAATTTATAGTTCAAATTAATTCAATAATAATTTTAATTCAAAATACAGCTCAAATGAATTGAGCTACTCTACAATACCTCTGCGAATCAGCGTGCTTCTTTACTAAAGCAGGAAATCTGCAGTACATCACTCTCTCTCTCTGTGTCTGTGGTTCGCCCGTCACCCTGCAGCCCTCTGCAGCACCTTGCTGGTCACTGACCGGCTGGGTGACTGCCAGCTGTAACCCCACATCATTTTGACCTTGTTTACAGTCTCACATGAAATGGCACCTTGCTGAGACCTTGTGATCAGTGCCAATCAGTACAGCCCCGGAGGGAATATCGTGTGTCTACCCATCCTCCCTGCCGCCTGTCTGCCATTAAGCCCAAAGCTTGCGTTCCTACTGTATGTCACCACAGACACAGCAGACAGACATTTCATTTCCTCTCAGGATCCATGATTTGGCCCTTTGTTTTATCTCCTTTCACAATGTATGATTCATTAGTTTAATTTTGCCACTTCACCTCGAAGAAATGTTGCAGATATTCTGATTCATGTTCTACTCTAACTATAATTTATCATTTGTACTCTTCACTTGCAGTGGCTGA